>NW_027212828.1:2409954-2711199 GCF_030788295.1 Drosophila virilis | reverse complement strand
CGCCAGAGAGCACTAAGCTAAGATTAATTAAGCGATTGAATTCATATAAATATTATATAAATATATATAACATATAAATATATATAATACACATATATATACACATACACATACACATATACACACACACATAAATGTTTCTATATATTAAACTGTTTGTGTAGACTGACGGACTAATTGGTGATCAACGCACAGCCCAAACCCTGAGAGCTACGAATCTGAAATTTTCACTGCAGTTACCTTATGTGATGAAGTGTGAAGGTGCACATTAATACGCGGTCTCGAAAATGGGGGTCAAGGATTTGGTGGATGACGTGTTGCGCTCAAATTCATTTTCAAGGATCTATATGAAAAATCATTAAAGCACCCTCGGCAAAATGTGCAATTCCAGGATTTTTTGGTGATGTCTTAATTTTTTCGATTTGCTTCAAAATTATTTTTAAAGCTATACATAAAAACTGAATGAATACGTGTTTTAACGAATTGTGAAATTCCACCCGCATCCGTGGTAAATTGGCGAAAAACATTTGTATGAAAGTTGTTTATTTATCGATTTCAAAGCTTTTTGAGAACATTTATTTTATACGTGTCACGGGCAAGGCCGGGCTATATCCGCTAGTATATATATATATATATATATATGTGTTGGCAGCCAATCGCTAAATTTAACATTAATAATATTTGTTCTTCCACGTTTTTCCCAACGGCGATTGGCATTAGCTTTCGGTGACATCCTTTTTCTGTGTGTGACAAGAATTGCATTTTTTCGAAATTAATACACATTGTCCATAATCATAAGTATATGCAACAATTATAGGCACCTGGTGAAGAAATTTACAAGTGCATAAGAACGTTAATAACGGAGTGTTTTATAAGATAATAAACACCTGATAAAGGAAAGTTAATGAAAGGTTCGCTCGCATGAGATTGTAAATGGCTAACAGATAAATCCAGTAAAAAATTAGAAAAAATACGAAGATACTAAAGAAAAGAATGTCCGACTAAATATAAATTGACTGGTAGAGTGGGCATAACAGCTGACACGGGCTAATGCAGGCCTTCTCGTGGCCAAATTGGGATAGACGAGTAGGTAATTGTCTCATGGTAGAGCGGGTACCCTGGGTCCGGAACCGGGACCCGAATGGGGAAGCAAAGTGAATCAATAGTGTTTTTTTCGGTTTATTTATATTGAACAACTTACCTATGTAATTTACATCTCTTGTTGTCACAGGTGTTAGTGTTTTTCATTTGTAACTGGTTCCAGCTGTTTTATGATATCGCTTTTTGGTTCCTTTTGGTTAGTATTGTGTTGGGCTGCTACCGACATGTAGCTTTGTTGATATCGGTTGTGCAAACTGTGGGTCATGGGATTACACCCAGAGAATCAATGAGCCAGACGGCGCGGCCTACCGAGAAATATGGCGCCCAAGTTGAAGAAGCACTCGGCTTCTTTGAAGTTGGTGTGGAAATAAAAAAAAATATATATATTAATGAAGGTACAAATGACTCCTATGGCTTTAGGATCTACACCGCTGATGTCTAATGTGGCACATGTTGCTGGCCCATAATCGTGCAGCGTGAAGTGGAGAACCACGATGGAGTCAGGAAGATCATTAGAATGAGAAGTTTTTCTTGTAGTGGTTGATGCGGTAAGTCACGTTCGCATGTTGGCGAAGCGTTCGCGACCGTTCTTCGTAGCCCGGTGGTAGCCGCAATGACAAACTAACCTGCAATATTAGGGTAGAGGTTGTTAGAGTTTGTTGTTTACTATTTGTTTTGTCTCACTCTGTGTTTACGTTTGGCGTTTGCTGGCCGTAAATATATAAGCTTCGGAGCCAGGCGACCCATGACGATATAGATTCGATCCTGCGCCGCACCTGTGTCGCAGCATGCCCTAAGAGTGCCCAAAATTGTGACAGAAGCCAAGGTAGCGTTCTTTCAATGTCGTTCGTCAGTCAAAATGATTAACTGAGCATTTGACGAATGCTTAATGTTGTCCACTGTCCAGATTAGCCTGCGTTGGGACTTGTCTTCTCTCCCCCATGTTAATTAAAATTGATTAGGAAAAGAAACAAACACATTATTTTTGTGAGTTATTTTTGTGGTCGATGTGTATTTAGTTATTATTAATTATTATTAAGATTTGTTATCGGGTGTTTATTAATTAATTTATTTAAAGGGGAATTTTTTGTGATTTTTTTTTTTGTATTAGGGTTAATAGAAGAGAGGGGTACAGTTTTCAGAAGGGATTAGTATGGCTGAGGAACAGGTGTCTGATTGGGGTTCTGAAGCCGACGAAGCGTTGTCACTTCCACCGCCACATTCCGCAGGAGGTCTTGTGGGAACGCCAATGAATTTCCGAGAATTTGCTGAACGACACATCCCGGGTCATTTGGTAGACTTGTAGAAGCAATTGGCGCAACAAGATAGACCTGCACGGAACCTGGAGTTCCCAAAACCGACGAACGACTCAGTGTTGACATCGGCACTGAAAGTTGCGATAGTTCAACACACGTATCTGATGAAGGACATCATTGAGGTGCCTTAGCCATCAGGGACCACGCTGAAGAGACTAACAGCGCGAGACAGCGCGGGCGCGCGAGGAGCGGAGTACTCATCCTGCAGCCCATTATGCGATGCAGTTGGTCAGGCGAGGAACTTGCCTAATCCGAATAATCGCCATTTACAAGTAGAGGACCTGAGAGCGGATGACTTCCAGCCGGAGGCAGCGTATGCCAACGAACGTGAAGCTGCGTACCTGAAACTCGAGTGCTGAACCGTTAAATTTTTATGGTGAGGACGCCATGAATTCTGTCGAGGACTTCGTGTTTTGGCTGGAGTTCTTGCAGAGGCCCGTGAATGCCCTGATGCCCGTGAAAAGAGGTCTTGCGCGGTTTTTTACTGGAGTGGTACTAGATACACGTGCGGCATTCTGGGGTCGATATCTTGATGCAACCACGGCCTGCCCACTTAAACAGATTCCAGGGATATAAGACGGAACATGATGTTAATATTAGAAAGGGTGCTTTGAAGGAGAGTCTGTCAAAATATATCTATGCTATGGATGTACTCACCGTGGATGAACTGCGCCGGCAGTTCCGAAGTGGTTACCTGCAGCCGTCGCGTTGCGCGCAAGGAGCAAAGCCAACGGTCCACGAGGTGGAGATAACATCTCATCGTGCGAAATCCCCGCCTAGAGATCTGAAGGAGGCTTTCGTGCGAGGGAAGACACTTTTCCGGCTAGTGTGCAGGTAGTTCGACCATGTCTTTAGAGACGGCCAATCTAAGGAGCGGAAAATATAGGTGCGGAAAGCCGGACTCATTCTGCTCATAATGCGAAAATTGTCCGGGAAACCCAGAGGGAGCGCCATAATGGTGGAACAGACGCGTTCGGGAATGGAGACGCAGGGAAGCAGCAGAAGAGCACCTCCCAAAGGCAATAGTCAGTGAAAAGGAGTCGGTTATATACCTTAGGACCAGAATAAGACTATTTAAAGGGAGATGAGCAAAGGAGGAACATGAAGGGGACTACCATATGGAGCACGTGTTCGGTCATACATGTCGGCTCAAAATAAAATTTTTGATGAGCGACAGCTGGATGGGATAACGCTGGCCACCCGAAGAGTGGCGAAGGCTAGGGCACGCTTCCGTAGACTTAGGATGACGAGGCGCCAGGTCATTGAAGCTGTAAAGCGGGAGAATAGCCTAGAGCTTCGCATATTTGCCGAAGTGGAGGTCGCTGGGATCCAAATGAATGGTTTGTTAGACACAGGAGCCTCAGTCAGTATGTTACGAAAAGGACGTCGAGAATTGGTAGAAAAATTAGGGGTTACGGTGCAACCTTACGTTTTGCTAGTCACAACCGCTAGAGGCGAGGATAAATAGATCATGGGTAGGGTAGAACTCTCAATTTCGTACAAAACGTTATTTTTTATACTGCCCGTACATTAAGCAGCGAGAATATTTTGGGAATGATTTTTGACGAGCATTTAACCTGGCCATTAACATTTTGGGCACCAAGATACTAATCTCCACGGAACACCAAGGGAAGAAGAGGAAAATTACGAATGTTAGCCGGCTTCATGGGAGTTGTCTAGGAAAGAAAGGATAGACTTGGAGCTTATGGGTTACAGAAGAGTATAACAGTCCATGGAGTAAGCGCAGAATAGCAGTACGAAGTCTGGGGAAAATTAATTCACCCAAGCTTAACAATTTGACGGTGAAAAATGCGTATTCACTAACCTGTATAGAAGACATCCTCTCAAGAATAGACCAGGCTCACTACATATCTGAAGTTCGCTTATTGGCAGACGACAACTAGACGACAAAAGCAAGCCCTATTCGGCATTTGCCGCATCTGGTAGGCTATTAAACGAGTTTCGGATCATGCATTTTGGTTTATGCAATGCAGCTTAAAGTCTGGTTCGTCTGATGGTCAAGGTTATTTTCAACCAGTTACGGTCCACCGTCTTTGTGTACTTAAACGATTTATTAGTTATTTCTCCAGGATTCATAACGCACTTGAAATATCTATAAGTGGTCAAATATTTAAGCGAACCTCTCAATCGGACTGCTTCAAAGCATTTAAATATCTACGATTCATTATTGGTGGTGGCACGTTTCGAATGGACCCCATTGTTGGGTATAGCAAGGTGGTACCGGCGATTATGCAAGATTTCAAGTCCATGGCCGCCCCGTCTCAGTTCGGTGTGGGACCGGTATTGTTTCAAAAAGATATTGAGGATCAGGAACGACCCATACTCTTGTTTTCAGCCAAGTTGCACAAACATCAGCGGAACTATTCCGTAGCTGAAGAGGAGTGCTTACTGGCCATAAATATGTTCAGACCCTATATAGAAGGGATGCCTTTCACATGTATCACTGTTCACGCCATCTTATAATGGCTGATGTCTGTGAAGCACCTAAGCGGGAGAGTTGCATCCGCAAGGCTATGACTTTACCATCAAGCAACGTAAAGGCAGTGACAACGTGGTAGCCGACACTCTATCGCGCAGTATCGTAGCAGTGGGAAAAGTTCAAGATCTTTTCGAGTTTGCGAATCTGGAACAAGTACGTTCGAATCAGGACAAACTACCAGACCTGAAGGTCGAGAGGGATTTGCTTCTTAAGCGCATGAGTTTCGTCCACTTGGAAGATGAGTTAGAAGGCACCGTGTGGAAGTTGAGGGTGCCAAGCTCGTTGACAGCCGGCTTTATAGCGAAGACTCATGTTGATGAGACGACTGGTCATGAGGGTGTCGTGAAAATGCTCGAAACCTTACGTCGACAGTTTTACTGGACTGGCATGGCTAGTTAAGTAAGGGATTGCTTAAGACAGTGCATGATATGCATGGAAGTCAAGGCACCGAGCTTCCGCATGAAAGTGGATGTATGGAAAGAGGTTGTGACCGAGCGATACTTTCTAAAAACTGTATATTTACTTCCTTGAATGTTTGGATCTTCGTGGACGACCATTCGACCATTTTTTAAATTAACTTTCTTGAAAGTGTTGCGGGAGGCTACGGCTCTTAGCGCAGTGGATTTTTAGGTCAGCGAGGTTTTCTATAAGTTAGGTGTACCCGAGGCTATCCACTCCAAAACATGATCTCTTTCGGCATCTCGCACATGCGCACTGCAATCTATGCACCACAAAGCAATGCAAGCGAGTTAATCGCTCCGAGTCGTCGGCGATCCAGGCTTGTCCAGAGCCAGATCACCAGGACTTGGTCCTCTACCTACCAGAAATAGAGATGTCAGACGCAATGCTACACAAACAGGGGGCATGCTACAAATTGGATCGTTGGTTGAGGTCTCTGGAAGGGAGTCCAAGCCAACGTCACCAGGCCTACGAAAGAAGTTATTGGCAGTACAACGCTAAAGCCCGATTGCTCAGGTGCTGACCGAATTTGTGAAAGCATTTAACGCCAAATTTGCAAAGAAAGTTCCTTAAGGCCAGAAGTTAATGAAAGGTCCACTCGCATGAGATTGTAAATGGCTAAATGATAAATGCAGTAAGAAATAAGATTGCTGTTTGTTTTAAGAAAGTGCTTCTGAAGAAGCAAAGTGGATCAAGTGGATCTGAAGAAGCAAAGTGGATCAATACGTCTTTTTCGGATAATTTATATTGAACAACTTACCTTTGTAATTTACATCACTTGCTGTCACAACTGGTAGTGTTTTTCATTTGTAACTGGCTCCGGCTGTTTTATGATATCGCTTCATGGTTCGTTTTGGATAGTATTGTGTTGGTCTGCTACCGACATGTAGCTTTGTTGATATCGGTTGTGCGGATTGCGAGTCAGGGATGGGACTGCACCCAGAGAACCGAAGAGCCAGACGGCGCTTCCCATTTGCATTTCTTATTTTTGGTTTTCAATCATTAAAATCTCTTCCCTTACTCTTTTCAAATGTCCATCCAGCTCAACCGCTCAAATTTTGGTGTTCGGCCTACCTGACAATATTAATCGACTCCGATTTACGTACTAGCGGATAAAACTAGGCCATGGTTTGAGGGGTGCAGGCTTTAAGACCCTCCGATATGGTAATTTAGTCTTTTGGGAGTTGTTAATGTCCAGTACTTCGTAACGATCATTTTCAAGCACTGAACTTATATAGACTACGATATTGCGGAGCAAACTTTATATTAACACCACGCGTTGTATCCATATTACGAATTGCAACATAATCGGCTACTCTATACGAACTCTGTTTTTTCCTTATACATGTCCTCATTTCTGATTTGCGCAATATTTTCACCTGCCATCTTTCTCATAGACCCCAAATCTCGCTGCTCGCTGCTATTGATCCATGTCTCAAACTATTCGGTAAGCTCATTTAAAATGTGTCCTTTTTGATCTACTACAAAGAGTAGCATACTAGGCATTTTCCGCGTACTAATAAGGAGGAATTGTTCATGCTGACTTAAGAGCGTTAAAGTCCTCTAGTTCCTCGTTGTTAATAGAGAAAAGACCGCTCTTCTTCCATAGTTCTGTCAGGGGTCTAGCAATAATGTCAAATAAAAACACAAAAGGGCGGGACTACGAAAAAATTCCGAATCATGAGTGCTAATTCTTAAGATTATGGGTATAGGATACCTTTTCAGCGAAGGGGGGGGGGGGGGGGGGGGGGGGTTAATAGGCAGACAGGCAAGCTATGCCCCTACTCATGAGTGCTAATTCTTAAGATTATGGGTATAGGATACCTTTTCAGCGAAGGGGGGGGGGTTAATAGGCAGACAGGCAAGCTATGCCCCTACTCATAGTTGGGAATGGTCAGTGAATTCCCGAAGGTATCCTAAAAGCAAAGATTTTGTTAGGGGTAGAAAGAATTCGATAGAGAAAGCGTGATGCATACTATTGTAATTTTTACATAGCACGCGAAAAGGATTAAGCATAGCGTAGTCTGTCGTGCACGTAGATAGGAATAAGGGGCGATAACGTCTGGTTGGTCTGGACGGAACGGAGCATTTAAGCCGCCGTAAACAGAACAGGAAAAATCTATATCGCCAACAATCAACTTATGCAGAACGACAACACCGAGTATTGTCCTACGGCTAACGACGGAAGATTAACAAGAAGCAGTCTGCTGGAGTAAGATGGCAACCGAAGATTAATATCCCAATTTATTATTCAATTTTCAATACGATCCTGGCTATTGTTATACTGCTGTGACCAGATGCAAAAGCAGTATTCAAGGATAGGGCGAGCAAGAGAGATGTGCAGAAGTTTTGTTATAACAGGATCGTTAAACTCTTTAGACCATCGTTTAATGAATCCAAGTACACCTTTTACCTCATTAACCATGGTATTTATGCGAAGATTGAAACAGAGCTTAGAATCAAAAAATACGCCTAGATCCTTAACTGTTAGTATACGTTGCAATGGAATATTGCCATTTGTAAAGCTGACAAGATAAGGTGTAGTGCGATTAAAGGTCATACACATACACTTTGAACAATTTAGATGCAAGTGATTGGCTGAACACCAAAGTTGCATAGCGTTCAAATCGTCTTGTAAACGAGAATGATGCAGGGGATTAGTTTATGATCCCAGCGGACCAAACTGTCTCAAATGATATCGCAAACTGGTCAAATGCGAGACTTTACCCTACAAAACTCTCACCAATACATCGGGAAACGATAGCAATATGAATCATATGTCGTTCAGTTTGTGGCTGTCAAAGTTTTATTGACGTCTGTCGCAAGAAATACGAATAGCGACCGTTTTGTGATATTTTAAAGAAATCTCTAAAAAGATATCGTAAAAGGCTCTCATGAAATATGATTTGCGAAATTTTATTTGTTCCATGCCCATTTTGTTCCCATAAAAATGTTTGTTGCTGTTTTTTTTTTTTTAATATTCATTTTAATTCAAGTTGTATTTTAAAAATAAATAACATTTAATTTAACTTAAAATTAAAAGGCATTTTTAAAGCAATTTTATAATTATAAAAAAGTTAATACATAATATAAAATAATTTTATTTACAACTATTTAAAACAAAACCTAATGTATTTTAATTTCTTTTATTTTTATTTAATTATACTCTGAAAGGGAATAGTTTAGTTATTAATTTACACTTATTGATTATATACCTCTCTATATAAATGCAAATTCCAACAAATCACCTATAACTTTTTGACCACGTGTCTGCTCGCTTCGGCGGACAATAGAAAAGATAACAAGGGAATTTTTTAGCCCCCAGAAAACGGTCTGAGTGGGATAAAGCAACAAAAACAACACAGCATCCGAATGCCACGTCGTTTTTACTCTCTCGCTCTCATGACAATTTTGCACTCTCTGAGCACGATTAACATTTGAAACAACACACCATTTTCTCTACTGTGCACGCATTTTTATCGCAAGGATCTCACTGCTCGTGTGCGAGTGTTTTGCGATAAAAATATATCCCACTCGTTTTCTACTCACATGCGAAGTCATCTGTTAGCAGGCTCGCGTGTTGGTCGGCTGGGATAGAAAAAGTGACATCGTCCGCATACATGAGTACACGGGCATTTAATATAAAAGAGTGGAGATCATTTATAAGAAGAGTAAAGAGTAAAGGTTCAATGTGACTACCTTGAGGAACACCAGAAGTAACATGAACCCGTTTAGAGGAAGTCAGCTTCAGCATTACTCATTGGTTCCTACCTTTTAAATAAGAAATAATCCAAAGCAAAAGAGACGGAAGGAAACCTATTCGGTCAAGTTAAAAAAGTAAAATGTCATGGTGCACAGAGTCAAACGCCTTACTGAAGTCAGTGTAAATGACAACAGTTTGCATTTTCCAAAGAAAGCATAATTTACCAAGGAAGGAAATTCTAACAGATTGGTCGTAGTTGACCGATTCTTTACGAATCCATGTTGAACAGGGGAGACAACAGATTTGCAGAAATGCTGCAAATTCGAAGTGTTTGCGTATCAGACTTCCCACCTTTCTTGTAGAGAAGTAGATATTAAATTCTTTCCAAAGAAAGAAAAAGAGAGAAAAAGAAGATGGCAAACTTGAATATTTACGCTACAAGTTTACAAAATTATTAAACTGTCTCAGGTTTTGGGAAATTCCTTTTGCAGAGAGAAAGATAAATTACATAGCACTGAGATAGAAGTTCGACTTGGCTTTGGAATATTTGGCCAAACAAGACCTGACCTTTTAAACTTTTTAAAATATTTAGATTTGATATTTTGTAGGTTTAATTGTCTGGGAGTGAACCAAGGTTTTGAAAAAGCAATTGGGGGTATTGTATTAGGAAGACAATTATCTAAGTCCAGGTTACTATAAAAAAATTAATGGAAAATATTCATATAAAAAGAACCAATCGATTGCATGATTACGTTGATTAAGTAAGGAATACTTTCCTTTGCGAAAGCAACAGCCGGGCCTTATAGGTAGTTGATAAAAGTAAAACGAGAGGACTGCAATTGAACATTGCGACCTCTAAAGTAGGATGATATACATCTTTAGCAAGTGATAAAGAAGGGTACCTGGACACATTAGCAATAAGGTGGTATTTAACAAATACCAGATCAAGAGTTCTATTCAAATGATAGGAAATTTAACTTATTTGAAACAAGGAAAGGTCTAGTCATGCTGTGCTGAGGGCACTAGATAATTTTGGCAGTTAATAATGACCAAGAGATAATCGACAAATTAAAATCATCCAACACCATTAATAGGTCATTATCCCGCACATGTAAAGAAACTTCTTTTATACAAGTAACATGTTTCATATTAACTTGAAAATTAGAAGAAAGAGGGACATAAGAGCATGTAATATAAAATGAATGTGGCTTTGACGGCAATTAATACCCTACCACCTTTCTATGCAAAATCAAATTGTTCGAAAAAAACTCAAATTCAGATATGGTTGAATTTAACCAATTTTCTGAAAATGCTATTATTTCCGAATCGAAGGAACTGCTGGCCATAAAAAGATTTTTAAGCTTTGAAATGAGACCACTGACATTCTGATAATGAATAAAACCTTGGTCAGAAGACGAGGTTAGTTTTTTTTGGTGCAAAAATAGTACCCAGTATTGAAGGGACTGAAGGGATGATAGGCAGGTTACGCTGTTTTGCTTGAACTCGTGAACAATCATGTGCGGTGGCCAAAATTTGGGATCACAAATGATTGAGAACATATCATGTAAAACATTTATTTTGAAAAATGATATTTCACGAGGAGTGGATTCGGACGAAAGTGGAGACACAAAAACTTGCCTTCTAGGGGCAACAGCAATAAAGGAAGGAGCTGATGGCCTGCACGATATACAGGATTTAGTGGGGCTAAAGAGGCACAATGATTGTTTTTCACAATCTGGGCTAGATAAAGGGCAGTTCTACATTTGCGTCCAGGAGCTGATGTGGCAGAAGTTTGGCTAACTGGGCAAGTTCCAGGACGGTGTCTAATGGGACGATTACAGGGGAAAAAACAGGGGTAATTAATGGGCAGTCGCTCGGAGAACGCAATAAAGACAACATTGGAGATAAATCCAAGTTGCTAGGCATTGACAAAAAGGTCCTAGGTGTATGGATAGAGGAAAGGGCAAATGCAGGAATCGAACCTCTAACTGACGATTGGTTGGAGACTCGAATTTGTATTTGCTAAGCAACTCGAAACGCGAGTCAAAATTGCTCAAGAGCTGCTTAACCACGATATTAAGCTTTAAGAATTAATTTCTCATTGAATTATACATTCTGGAGAAATCAATTTGCTTGTGGATGCATTCTGGGCAAGCCGCCGCAGCCCTTCTTGGCAATTGCAGCGATCTTGTCGCAATCACGCCCAGTGAGACCTGCACACTTAGCATGCATCATATTCTCACATAGCCAGCAATTAACAAATTGCGACTGCAGAGCAAAACAAAAAACTGAGCACAAAGGTAGATCAAGTGCAAATGCAGCAGCGAACACACCCACAAATAAATGTATGCACTGGGGAGCACCAAAGCAGAAAATCAAACCAGACAATAACTACAACACGGAACTCCAATTCAATAAATGCAATAATTAACAGACTTACGCTACAACAACAGAATAAAACTTTGCACAATTATAAAGATTTTTAAAGAAGTTCATAAAATACAATAATTTAGAAATAAAGAGCAGGAGTAAAGCGCAAAAATAAATAAAAATCTTGGAGCACAAGTAAAACACGTCAATCACTCTCAACTGAGAAATCTCTATGTTGTATCAGCTAATATAATACTCATCTGCTGTGTCTGCCTTATGCTATTGTCACTTTTGCTACTCAAATATCTTAATCTTATCAAAACCTGCCTGCTAACCAAAACCTGACCCGACATTATACTCTTCATTTGCTTCAATATCATTATTAGCGCGAAATTAATTAAACTTATCGCTTTGATCGCGTGTTTGACTATCATTGTTACACATCGGCTGCAATGGAGTGGTGTCTGTATTTACTTTGTTGCAAAATAGATGCTTTGAGTATCAAAGATGTTGAAGCTTTGGTACGTTCTTTCATTGGTGACGATAACTACCCTGTGTCAATGTGGACATGTGGTTTCGAGAATATTATGGACGCTTAATATGTAAACTCGATGAAGCGATTTACTTACGCTAAACATTTACTGGCCGGATCTGCCCAATTACATGTGCACAAAACTGGAATATTAACTTGGAAGGACATGAAAGAAGAGTTAATCCATACCTTTTGGTATAGAGTGACAGCTTGGGATTTTGGAGAGCAGATGGCAACAAGTGACGTTCAGTTCAGTCATTCAGTCATTGTCAACGGTCTGCAAGATAAACAGCCGCTGCATCTATAAGGTATTGTACATTGCTGAATGAATTTCGTAAAAAGCTCCTCGTCTGCGATCAGTTTCGAAAAGTGCCACAAGTTTCTATTGCTTCAGCTTAAGGTAGCATAAATCCTAAGCCGAGGACATCTTTGGTTCAACAAGAAATGAGGTGCTTCAACTGCCGTCAGTTGGAGCATCGGATATTAGATTGAAAGCAGCCCAAAAGTCCCGAGGAAGCCTGCTACAATTGTTGGAGCACCGTATCGTCAGAGCCCGTGGCAGGAGGTAAACGTCCCTGATTAATTTATGAGTAGCGCCTGGTGAGCAAAGACATAATTTTCGTGCTTTAATTAAAACCGGTAGTCGAGTAAGTTTCACTGATGAATCATTAGTTTCAAAATCTTTAGTATTAACACCATGCTTTGAAAAATATGGATTGGGAGGGAAAGATATCCCCATTAAAAGATATACTGAAGGCTATATTAATTTTGTCACAAACACATATTTGATTTCACTTTATGTAGTAAGATCCAAAGTATTACCTAGCAAAGTATTATTAGACCATGATTCTTTAACAAAAATGAATATTTAATTAGCTTATCATAATAAAATGAAAAGCATGAATGATAATAATCAATCTTAGTTCACCAATACTATTGATAATAAGAAGATAAGTAATCTACCGATTTCGGTCTATTAATTTTTCGCTATTTCGCATAATTGTTCTGCATTATTGTAGTTCAAGTTTTGTGCTGTACATAACAGTAGTTCTGCCTCTTTGTTTCTTCACAGAATTTCATCTGAGGCCGGCGCCAAGTTGTTGGCGTTGCTTGTCTCGAAATCTGGTAACAAGGCTGCATTCTCCACCATTTGGTTTGGAGCCTCCGCATCGATCATCGCCTATACCGTAAAATCTGGGAAGCTTTTACTGTAACATTACATTGTAATTACTGTAATTACCATATGTGAATTTCCACCCGCATACGTGCAAAAATCGCGAAAAATGTGAGTCAAAAATTTGGTGGAAGACCTTTCGCGCTTTAATTAATATCCAGAGATGACGTGTTTCACTTTTTTCAGAAAAGCGAACATTCCTCGGTGGAAAGTGCGATTTAAAGATTTTTCAGATGCAGTTTAAAGTTGTCTGTGATTTGCTTAAAACTTATTTTCAAAACACTACATAACAACTTAATCAATACGTGTTTTAGCGATTTGGGGAATTCCATCCACAAAAGTGGGTAATTATCAAAATAAAGTGTTTTGCTAACCATACGATCGGCCTCAAACTCATTTTCAAAGGCCTTTGTTCAAATTGATTTTAAGAGTGTTCCACACTTTTCAAAAATTGATCCCTCCTCCTGTTTAAATTTATTTCCAAAGATTTGTACGAAGAATTATTTGAGACGTGTTTCACACCTTTCGCAGAATACAAACTTCTTCGTATTAATGATATTCTAAGAATGGTTTGATAAATTTAGTTTTAGTTAGGCCTGATTTGCATCAAACTTCTTTTCAAATGTCTACATAAACACTTAATGGATTCGTGTTTCAACGATTTGGGGAATTCCATCCACAAAAGTGATTAATTACCATCCTATCGGCCTCAAGCTCATTTTCAAAGGCGAAAAGGCCGATTTAAAGATTTTTTGTGAAGTTTTAAGTTGTGCCCGATTTTCTTCAAATTTTTTTTCAAAACTCTAAAAAACTGATATAGTACGTGTATCAAAAATTTTGGAAATTTCACCCATAACAGCAAATTGTCTCCGAGTTTAATCTGTTCAACAGCCAGGCATTCGAAAAATACCTCGGTACCGATAAGGAGATCAATCCGACCTGACCTGTGGAAAGTTTCGTCCGCAAGTGGTGTTCGCGAGCAACCTCCAATCTGAGGTGTCGATTTCCGAATCCGGCTGGTAGGCAATGTGAGACGTTATGCAGAACTGTAGTGTTACTTCAAATGGTGACAAACGAGATTTAATTCCATTAGTTGTACAGTTGTTAATTTTAGTCGAGGTCTCCCCTATGCTGCAGATTTCGAAATTATGCTTATCACGGCGTAGATGCAGCCGTTGGGCGAATTGATCAGTTATGAAATTGACTTGGGAACATGAGTCAAGCAATGCTCTGCCTTGTTTATACGCCCCTGATGAATCTCGCACTAGTACCTTTGCAGTAGCAAGAATTATTTGTCCGCCTGGCGTTGCAGCAAAAGTCGTTGTTGAGGACATTTGCGCTATGGATGATGGCGATGTAGACGATGATGATGCAGGCGGTTGGCCAAAATGCAGAAGCGTGTGATGGCGATGCTTGCAGCTTCGACAACGATTGTTAGACGGACACTGAGCCATCCGATGTCCTAATTGAAGGCAATTAATGCAATGTCCAGCATTTTTTACGACTCCGCACTTGAGTTTAGGACTCATGTCTTGAAACTGAGAACATTGTACAATTTTATGGTCGGAGCTGGAACAAACAATGCATGTTGGATAAGTAATAGCAAATGATAATCCCTTGCTAGGCTTGTATACGTGTTTTTGTTTTGAAGAATCAGCCATTCGATACGATGCAATGCCGCTTGATTGCAGAAACTGACAATGAAGTTCCAAAATAATTGTGCAGTGAGCCCAATTTGGCAATGTACGTAAGTCAAGAGACTCATTCCACTTGTTACGAGTTTGCTGGTCACATTTTCCGATGACGATGAATATCAACATGGCTTGGGCAATATCTGATCCGGTACCCAATGACGATAATGATGATTACAGGGCTGACGCATTGTCCAGCAGACTGCGCAGCTGATTTCCGTCCGGTTTGTCGACTGGCTGTAGATTGAATAGTGATTCTATTGAGTCTAAAAATGTAAGTGTAGGATTGTCATAACGTTCACTTAAACGAGCAAGAGCCTTGGGATAATTTTCCTAAGTCACTTGGAATGCCTTTACTGCCTGTAGGGCAGGGCTCTTCAAGCAATTCAGCAGATGATTAAACTTTTCAATGTTCGAAAGAGGTACTCACGACCGATAATCTGATTGAATGATGTAATGAAGTTTTTAAACTCTGCTCGTTAGCCATCAAATACAGGCGGAGCCAATCGAGGAAGACTCGATGGCGGCGAAGAGCGAATTGGAGCAGGGTTAGAAAATGAGGTGCTGTGCAGTACATCATCCAGTTGAGATTGGATGGACAATTTGATACTCACATATGTGTCTTCCACCTCTGCAAGGCCATTGTCCTGAGGATCTTCCAATTCAATTTCAGATTGTACTTCCGAAACCTCCTTAATGTATATCTCCAACATGTCCAAGCGTAATTGTAGCTCAACGTGTGATTATCTTTTTTCACTGCCATCGACCTCAGTAGACACTCTTACGACATCCTCTAAGTGTGCGATATTGCGTTTTATGTTCGCTCGCTTACGTAAGTTTGCTTCAAGAGTTGACATTATGTATCGAGAATGTTGTGATTACCGATGTGACCGAGCGACAGTTTTGATACTGCCAAATTTTCACAGCCTAACTTTAACTTGATTGTCACTCTCACTAATGTGAGCGAGCGACAGTTCAAATGCTCCCACTGTTAACAGAACAGCTAAGACTTGTAAATGTTGCGCTCACCGATATGAGGGTCGCTTGCAGTGATGAAGCAAAATGCAGTGAACAAGCAGAGGCAGCGAGCTTCCAACGACGAAGCAACGGTAACGAGAATGCAGCAGCAAAGCGAAGGTAGCGAGTTTCCAGCAACGAAGCAACGGCAACGAGAAAGAAGATGTGAGGCAAAGGCAATGAGCAATCAAACTCAGAGCGTATCCAACGCGAAGTAACGGCTACAAGAATGCAGTAGCGAAGCGCAGGTAGCGAGTTTCAAGCGACGAAGCAACGGCAACGAGAAAGGAGATGTGAGGCAAAGGCAATGAGCAATCAAACTCAGAGCGTATCCAGCGCGAAGTAACGGCTACAAGAATGCAGTAGCGAAGCGAAGGTAGTGAGTTTCCAGCGACGAAGCAACGGTAACAAGAAAGAAGTGCTGGCCAACTGTTGCTGTCGATGCTGTATTTCGCGAGGAGTTCGATAAAACCTTTTTCCAACGAAATGTTGTGCGACAACGATATGCCGTCAATTTCCACACACTAGCCCCAATGTTGGGCGCCAAAATGTTGGATCAAAAGCGTTTTTTTTTTAACCTTTTAAAAATCTTATCTCAAGTGGACGTGTGTGGATGGTATGAAGTTTTAATAAAGGTTTTACAAATTGGTGAGCAACACGACTGACTTCTATGATGATGCTTACAGAACTGAACATTTAACATAAATTAAGATTAAAGGGACCGAGCAATTGCAGAGTTCGAAAGAGAGCGAGGCTTCGTACATGGGTATGAGTGCTTATGACATTCAAATAGAAGAGAATTAGCACAATCTTAACATAATCTGCTTTGACATTGCTATTGATACCCTGACTAATGTATATATATTTAGTATTTGACCGAACAAATGCTTTGCAACATATTGAATAGGTCCTATTGATTAGGTCCTTCATGGATTTCATCCATTTTAATTTGGGGTTGTACATTCGATGCAAGGCTTAAGCGCGAAATCTCGGATGAAGCAAGATGCTGTACCCAAAAATGCCCGAAATTTCTATCGCGAACGAAGCACTGGGACTTAACATCTGTAACCCGTGCGGTCTCCATGCTAAGCATGCCTCAACTAAGGTATTTCAAAGCTTTGAAGAAGAATTTTGATTTTTGCTGCCCGATAGAGTGTTTTTCTCACAAGCACTGCCCTACTCATCGCAAGAACCTTTGATAAGTTTGTAAATCGTGGGCAATAATAAGAAGTTTATCCGATAAACAAAAACATGTGGATCTTATCTTGTCCATCGGTCAAACTAGTTAAGGGCATGATTCGACTTTTGATATAAGGTTCTGCCTGGGACTGTAAATACGGACCTAACTGGATTTTCTTACATAGTCCGACAATACTTTCTTCAGTGCTGGCAATAATGGGAAGGATCGATCTATAAACGGTTGTTCATGTTTCTCTTAGTCTGTTCACTGTTCACTGTCTACTCCTTCCTCTTTTTCTCCGTGGCATGCCATCGACACGGCCAGTTACTTTTCCATTTGACTTTCCGTGGAGATTAGCTTCTCGGGACCCAAAACGCCCGGGGCTAGGGTAAATGCCCGCCAGAAATCAGTCATCTCGCAGTTTTATGTTAGGGCAGATGTTGTTTTATTCAGTTCCTTACACGATATTGGGAGTTCGGCCCGACCGATAATTAATCTATCTGAGATCTGGAGAAGATTCTAAAGGTTCGGACTTTCGAAACGTATGGCTGCACCGTACCGCTAGATCTTCGACGACTTCTCGACATCCTTTTCCCATCAGATTATCTATCGATCCTGTGTTTAAAAGACCTTTTATGAGATGTGTACCCGGTTTTTTACCTCTTTTAACGACGTCTGCAGCCTGCTTCTTCAGAAAAGGACGGTCTAATGCCTTCTTGACACCGCTTGTCACTATTCATATCCCACCAATTGCTTTGCATTAAACATCTTGTATCATATATCTACATAATTCCTTCATTTTTCTTCAGGAGCGAAATGCTTGATTATCTTTATATCCTTATTCCTACAAAGTTCTTCCAGCTTACCGGGTATTCCTTCTTTTGGGCGTGCTCCTCAGTTTACTTTCCGTGGATGGACAGTGTCTAAAATCGTGGCTAATGCGGCGCAGTCACACAGTTCCAGCATCCGGGCCGGTTAGAGCGCTTATGGTCAAAGCGTACGTCTACCACGATTTCTTCGACCTCCTCTTCTAGCTCACCATCGATTTTTGCCCTAAAAATTATCGGCAATAACACTCGTCGAAACAGGCTTCCACTTAATTGGCCTCATACCACAGCTAGTCGACTGCGAAGGTGCATATAATCTTACGCCACCTACTCGAGGCTTTTAATTGCATTGTAGCAGCTCTTTTATCCGGTCATGCTCAGACCACGGACCATGAAACCTATCAAACCTAAAAGGCCATTCCCCTCCCTCGCCAATACTACCACCCCAGCGTGGGGGAAACGATATAAAAATATCTAGATCAAAATCCGTCTCGGGGCTGTTCATTTCATACTCTGGGCTACTGTGCTCTGGCTTTGTTCAGGTCATCCCTCTCTATATGTCAAGTTTGGTGACTCTAGTTCTTATTATTTGCCAAAATTGCTCAAAAAATAGGATATCGATATCGATTTTATCGATTGCTTGGAAACGGAGTGAGTTATCTGGCTCTTATAGGTTCTCAGATCTTTGCGTTCATACATACGGACGGACGGACGAATGGACGGGCAGACAGACGGACATGGCTAGATCGACTCGGCGATTGAGGCTGATCAAGAATATATATACTTTATGGGGTCGGAGATACTTCCTTCTGCCTGTTACATACATTTGGATTTTGCACAAAAACAATATACCCATATACCCATTTTTAATGGGGTCAGGGTATGAAAAGAGTGATGACTCAAAAGTTCCTTTTAAAAGAAGAATGCTTCTGGATAAACCATGAACCGCTTAAGCCTCCGGATACGAAACTACTCTACAATGTGCGAATCCCCCTCCGATCATTTATTGAATTGATCAGTCTCTTTAGCATTTTGATGTGACATGTTATAATCAAACAACTCTTAATAACTTTGCAATTGCGTATAGACACCCACTTCACACGTTTTTTCACCAAGTGTGTGATGGTTTTCCGTTCTCCATTTTAAGTTTTAAAGTCCAACTTTTCAAATGGTGCTCCATTTCCAAGTCACTTTATTTTTGTAAGTAAGAAAAATCTATTTCCTGTAGTTTTATATCATGAAGTTTAATGTCTTCCGGGAGTTTCTTTGCAAGTAAATTTTAAGCGGTTTATCCTCACATTGGTCACCACATTATCGAATTAAATTATTTTACTGATTTTGTCATTCATTAACACTTCTACTTAGCCCCTTATTAATAAAGAGTACCATTATACCTAAATACAATTAAAAACTTATAAAAAGCTTCTTACATTGTTACAAAAGTAAGTGAAATTAAAACAGGAAATGAAGGCTGTCTTCGGTACGTAGAAGATCTAATACTCTTGCAGACCCAACCTTTTCATAATCCTGATAGTGCTTTGCCCGTATCTAAGAAGCAGTAGTTAATGCCGAGTTTTGTCAAGATATCTTGATAATTAAAATAGGTTTTTAATTAAAAAACCTAGTTTTCGACCGATAATTTCTAGGCAGATATATAATATAGTATTCCGATGTAAATAAGAATTTGCAAAAATGAAGGGAGCATATTGAAATCTTTAAATGCCGTGCTTAATCAAAATATGTAGAATGACATACAACAACTTAATTTACGACCGATCGTTCCTATGGCAGCTATGTGATATAATGTACCGATCTTAATAGGATTTATATGAGGAGCATAGTAATACTAATTAATATCGATATTGGTCAAGATATCTTGATAAACAAAAATGTTTTTCATACAACTTAATTTTCGACGATTGTTCCTATGGTAGCCATATGATATACTGGTTCGATCTTAAAAGGATTTTGCATTTATATAAAGAGCATAGTAAAACTAATAAATGCCGAGTTTGGTCAAAATATTTAAATTTTCGACCGACCGTTCCTATAGCAGCTATATGATATAGTGGTCCGATCCAGCTAGTTCTTGCATATGTGCTGCTTGCAACAGAAAAAGGGACTTCTGCACCGTTTTATTAAGATAGCTTTAAGACTGAGAGACTAGCTCGCATAGAAACACACAGACGGAGAGACGGACATGGCTATATACCATGTACCATACATACATATACTTTATGGGGTTGGAGATGTCTCATTCTATGCGTTACACATATCACGCCGAAATAATAATACTCTCTGCAAGGGTATAACAAACGACAACAAAAAATAATTAAACATATAATACACAAAATACACGTCAAAATACGCACAACACGTCTCTAATGATAGATTTGATATGATATAGATTTTTGTTTCTCACTTCTCGCAGAATCCAAACTTTTTCGATGGAATGCGATTAAAAGATTTTTTTGGTGAAACTTTAAGTGGTGTCCGATTTGCTTTAAGCTTATTTTCAATGCTCTACATAAAAACTTAATGAATACGTGTTGTAGCGAAAGCGCGAAATGTCACCCACCAAATGGTTGCCCCATATTCACCAAGCAGCGATGGATTTTCCAAAAAGTGCGAAACACCCCTCAAATAAATTTGATCAAAGATCTTTGAAATTGAGTTTGAGGCCGATCGGATGATATACAAAAAAGTTTCATACTTTGCGTTCTCGATTTGTACTATTCTCTCATATCTGCAAAAGAGAAATGTTGGCAAGAGTATTAAATTTCGGCGTGCCGATGATATCATTACTTTCTCGATAATATTAATTTAGGGATTCATATGTTTATCAGGAAGAACCATGCATGTTCAAGAATTTTATTTTTATTTTTATGTATACGTGGAAGCATATGGATAATATTACAGACTGGCAAGTATTATGCACTAGCAAAAATGTGCGTTGTAAAAGTAAACTAGCTGGAGTCAACCGGCTTAGAAATTCACGGCTAATTGGAGCAAAGGAATTACCCCCTCCATATCCAAATGGTTGGTATGGAATTCTTGAATCATCGAAACTTAAGGCTGGAGAATCAACACATATGTCTTGTTTGGGAGAACATCTTATAATCTATCGATCTCAAGGAAATAAAATTTATATTTTGGATGCGTATTGCCCACACTTAGGAGCTAATTTGGGCATTGGCGGTCGAGTTGTTGGGGATAATATCGAATGTCCCTTTCACCAATGGAGTTTTAGAGGGAGTGACGGAGTGTGTACCAATATTCCATATAGTACTTGTGGTAAGTCAAATGCAGAAAAAATTTTACTACTCTAGAACAAGTGAAATTTATTTATCTATACATTTCAGTTCCGCCGGCAACAAAAATAAAGAAATGGACCTCCACAGAAGTAAATGGATTTGTATTTGTTTGGTATAGTGTCGAAGGATCAGAAATTCCGTGGGCTATTCCAAAATCAGTCGAAGTTGAAAGCAACAAATTGATTTACCACGGGCGAAATGAGTTTTATGTACACTGTCATATTCAAGAGATACCAGAAAATGGTGCTGATCTGGCACATTTCCGAGCGATTCACAATGATAACATTGTAGCTGAATGCCGCAATCGAAAAAAAAATCTTCTTCACTGGCTTGGATATCATCAATGGCAAGCAAGGTACATTTTACTATAAAAAAAATACTTTCAGTCGAAAGCTTCTTTCGCATCGTACTAAACATGAAATAAGTTGTATATGGTTTGTAATGGGAAAGGCATTTTGTTTTGGTTGTTCTTATCGTTGGCTTTATATTTTAGCCATGAAGCTGCGTTATACGACGTTTTCAGGGTGATAAAATGCTGGGAGAGCAAGTAATCGAATTTTGAAAAAGTTCACATAATGCAGAATTGAATGTTTCCAAATTACACTGCTGTTTTTTATTAAATGACCAGTTCACAAAGTCCAAAATAAAATGTTCGAGCTTTAGATAAAATGAATGGTAAAGCGTATAAATTGCATTACACAGAAAGGAAAATAAAACGAGAAACTAAGAAAATCTTCGTCACGCACCAAAAGATTGTGCTGTGACTACGGCGTTTAAACGAAAAGATCGCGAGGGACAATTTTTCAATGTCCTTAATGGACGATGTGATTGAGAGATTGCAGGGCCAAAGAGTATTTACTACACTCGATCTTACAACGGATTTTTTCATGTTCTAATTGAGCTCAGTTCGATAAAATTAACATAATTTGTAACAAGTTCAGGGCTGGATGGTACAATCGTAACTTATATGGATGATCTTAAAATTCCCTCCAAGAATATAAGCGATGGTATCCAAAATTTTAAGCACATACTGGACAGAGCAGCATAGCGCAACTTGCGTATAAAATGGAGCAAGTGTCAGTTTCTTTTGAAGGAAGTTGACATTTTTAGGGGATGTTAGAAAGGCATGGCCGTACAATAAGTCCATCTGTGAAAAAACACAGGCAGTTCAAAATTTTCCTATATCGCACGACCGAAGGAGTTTGCAGCGTTTTCTCGGATTATCGCCGTACTTTGGGCGCTTTGTAGAATACTATGAAATGATGAAGAACAACTCGTCGCATTTAGGCAAGCTCAGACTGAAGTATATTTGGACGATTCAATGAATATTTATAGTGGTGTGCTCCTTCAAAAAGACTCAGATGATTAACTTTTCCAACCAATTTATTTAATTAACCCTGAGTGAAAAAATATCATTGTAATGAGCTATAGTTGGCTATAGCTTTGATAAAGTGATGTGTTTACTTAACAATCATAAAATTTAAGATCGTTACCAATTGTGACGCTTTTGCTTTGACCTTGAGAAAACGTTTCGCGTTGGCCATTATTCCTTTAAAATTTTAACTACAGCATTGAACATCGAAATGGCAGAAAAATTAGGCTTGTTGATGCTTTGGCCGGCATATCCTGTCTTATGATTGAAGACTCACTGCAGCACAGATTTCAGCAAGCCCAAGCGAGAGATGATTGGCAAGCAAGGGCATTTCTAAGCAAAACGAACTAAAAATTGAGAAGACATTCTATTTTCCGCAGCTATCGTCAAACATGCATCAAATTGTAAAAAGTTGCATAGAATGTATAATATTTTAGAGCAAATCAGACAAGAAAGAAGGTTTTTGGCAGCAATCGACAAAAAGGAGTCTTTAGGTACGTACCATGTGAACCAAGTCCGTCCAATATAACAGACTAGTAAAAATTATAGCTATATTTGGGTGATAGTCGACGCATCTGTAGATCTACTAAGACGCCAGGCAGGAAATCCTAATCGCATGATAATTTCGTTTCAAACTTCTTCAAGGACTACTGTGAAGCAGAAAGTATACGTATCCATAAAATTGTAATACTAATGTTTAATTTATTTAATTATTTATTAATTAATGGTCAAAAAACGAGTGTCTTCCTTATTATTCAATAGCTTATATAATAGATAATAGAATTATATGTTAAGGCCTAGTTTAAGAATCCAATTTCTAAATTGCATCACCGACCGTTGGAGGTGATTTATTTGCCAGTCCGGCCAGCTGTGCCCCTTTTTAAAGCTAATTTTGTCAGTGACGCTATTAGACCTTACATCTAAGCAGAAGGTTGTAAGTAGGAAAAAAGTGTTTTTAAGTAAGATTAACAAGTAAGAGGTTCTAGTCGGGCTCCCGACTAAGGAATACCCTGAACCCTCTTATTCTTAAAGCTGCTGCCCCATTCAATTGCGCAGTTGCATATAACTTTGGTTTTCTTTCTTAACCGATCTTTATGAAATTTTCTGCAGTATATGTTATTGTACCATAGAATATTTGTGTATTCTGAAAGAGTCAATTGCTATAAAATTGTGGCTTAAATTGGTTGCCAATAAAAGTTAAGTTATTAACTTGGTTTATAACTCTGTGGTGGTAGCGGGGAGGTAGCGATGGGTATAAAATGAAAGATACTTAACAAATATATAATATTCTAGAAGCAACATATCATATTTGGTGGCTCTAGCTCTTATTATTTACCAATTTGCTCAAAAAAAACGGGATGTCGATATCGATTTTTTATTATTATTTTTATCGATTGCTTGGACACGGAGTACGTTATCGATTATCGAAAACAACCTCGATCTGCGCAGGCACAAGGAGCACCTACATCTAAAATTTCTCTAGCTCTTATAGGTTCTGAGACCCTTGCGTTTATACAAACGGACAGACGAACAGACAGACAGACGGACATGGCTAGATCGACTCGGCTATTGGTGCTGATCAAGAATATATTTAATTTATGGGGTCGGAGATGCTTCCTTCTGCCTGATACATACATTTGGATTTTACACACACAATATACCCTTATTTTTAATGGGTTCAGAGTACAAAATTAATCTTAATTTTCTATATTCATCAATAAATACAATAAAAAGGAAAAAAGAAAGTGGAAGAAAAAGAGTCTTAAGTAGATAGGACAACGAGAAAAGTAATGGCAAATCACCGACACGGTGGGGGAGAATTTTTTCAGCCTGTCCGGCAAGCTTTGTCCCTGCTCATAGCTGGGAATGGTCAGCGATTTCCCGAAGGTATCCTGAAAGCAACGATTTTATTAGTGGTAGAGAAAGTTCGGTAGAGAAAACGTGATGCAAACTATTATAATTTTTACATAGCACGCGAAAAGAATTGTGCATAGCGTACTCTGTTGTGCAGGTAGATAGGAATAAGGGGCGATAATTTCTGGTTGGTCTAGCCGGAACAGAGAATTGAAGACGCCCTAGCAGAAAAGGATAATCTATGTCGCCAATAATCAACTTATGTAGGAGGACAACACCGAGAATTGTCCTACGGTTGGTTAACGACGGAAGGTTGAGAAGAAGCAGTCTGCTGGAGTAGGATGGCAACCGAAGATTAGGGTCCCAATTTAAGCATCGTGAGGCAAAAAGCAGAAATTGCTTCTGAACAGATTCAATACGATCCTGGCTATTGTTATACTGTGGAGACCAGATACAAGAGCAGTATTAAATGATAGGGCGAACAAGAGAGATGTACCGAATTTTCGTTGCAAAAGGCTCTTTAAACTCTAGACCATCGTTTAATGAATCCAAGTACATCTTTTGCCTCATTAACGATGGTATCTATGTGAAGATTGAAACAGAGTTTAAAATCAAAAAGTACGCCTAGATCCTTAACTGTTAGTATACATTGCAAAGAGATATTGTCGATTGTATAACTGACGTCATAACTGATGTCATAAACATACACTTTGAACAATTTAGATGTAATTGATTGGCCGAACACTAAAGTTGCATTACATTCAAATCGTCCTGTAGACGAGAATGATGAAGGGGCATTACTCTTTGGGTCCTACCTTTTAAATAAGAATTAATCCAAAACAAAACAACCTATTCGGTCAAGTTAAAAAGTTAAATGTCATGGTGCACAGAGTCAAACGCCTTACTGAAGTCAGTGTAAATGAAATCAGTTTGCATGCAGGAAAGCATCATTTACCAAGGAAGTAAACTCAAGAAGATTGGTCGTAGTTGACCGATTCTTTACGAATCCATGTTGAACAGGGGAAACAACTGATTTGCAGAAATGCTGCAAATTCGAAGTGATAATTTTTTCAAATAATTTAGGAATAGCGGACAGTTTTGCAAAGCCCCTCTAATTTTGTATATCAGACTTCCCACCTTTCTTGTGAAGAGGAATGATATAAGATTCTTTCCAAATAGATGGAAAGACAGAAATTTCAAGGGATAGATTAAAAAGTTTTTGCAATAAATAAAGAAGGGAAGAATTACATCCTTGAGTAGACAACTATGAAAATTGTCCGGGCCAGGAGAGTAAGAAGATTTTAAAGAGTTTACAGGAGAGAGGAATTTGAAATAATGGAAGGAGGCATAGAACTAGCTGAAGAAATAGTATAAGGGTAAGAATTAATATTAGGATAGACTGAAGAGTAAGTTGATTGGAAAAAATTAGCAAAGAGGTTAGCTGAAACAGAGTCATTGCTTGCTTCATCCACCCCAAGAGAAAAAGAAGATGGCAAACAAGAAGAAGAAGATTTAAGTTTCAAGTTTACAAAATTATAAAACTCTCTCGGATTTTGCGGAAATTGCCATTTACAACGAGTTAATTCTCATAGCATTGAGAATTAAAAAGTTCTTGGCTATGAAAAATTTAAACTTATTAAAATATTTAGATTTTACATTTTTTAGATGTGATAATCTGGGAGTACACCAGGGTGGTTTTGAAAAAGTAGTCGAAGGAATTGACTTGGGAATACACACATCTAATAGGGAGTTTAGGGTGATATAAAAAAAATTAATGGCTGTATTCATATCAACCGAGTCATATAAGAAAGACCAATCGATTGCATAAATAAGCTAATTCAGCAAAGAATAATTTCCTTTGCGAAAGCAACAGCAGGGCTTATTGGCTGAGGAGCACAAAATGAAAGGATTACAATTGAGCTTTGCAATCTCTAAAGTAGGATGATAGACATCCTCAGGAAGAGATAAAGGAGGGATCCTAGACACATTAGAAATAAGGTATTCGTTAAGAAATACAAGGTCAAGTGTTTTATTCAAATGATTAGAAATTGTATTTATTTGAAATAACGAAAGATCAAGCATGCTGTCTATAAAATCGTGCTGTGCTAAGGGCACTAGACAATATTCAGCAGTAAATAATGACCACGAGATGCTCGGCAAATTAAAATCACCCAACACTATAAATAGGTCATTATCACGCACGTGTGAAGAAACTTCTTTAATACAAGTAATATGTTTCATATAAACTTGAATATCAGAAGAAAGAGGGACATAAGAGCATGTTATATAGATATTCCGTGTAGGAAAAGACACCTTAACTGAGACAATCTCAGCGTCAGCAGGCGTAATAAAAAAGAAAAGTTCTGACTGGAGATTAACACCCCACCACCTCGAGTAGGCCGATTATTTCTATACAAAATAAAGTTATTCGATGATATGATTGGGTTTAACCATGTTTCTGTAATGCTATTATATTCGAATCGAAGGAAGTGTTGGCTATGAAAAGATTTTTAAACTTTGAAATGAGACCTCTAACATTCTGATCATGAATAAAGATTTGGTCAGAAGGTGAAGTTAGTTTTTTGGAGCAGAAATGGTACCCTGTATTGAAGGGACTGGAAGGGTGACAGACTGGTTACGCGTTTTAGGCTTGAACTCGTGAACTATCACGTGTGGAGGCCAATATTTGGGATCACAAATGATTGGGAACATATCATGCGAAACATTTATTTTGAATGATTATATTTCACGAGGGGTGGAGAGCTGAAATTTGGTTATTGACACGCTAGCAGAAGATTTGCTAGCAATATAGGCTGCCAATGACTTAGAAGTGGTGTTTGACCAAGGCCGAGACACAAAAACTTGCCCACGAGGGGCAAAGAAGGAACTGTAGGTAATACAGGAGTTGGAGGAGTTAAAGAGGTACAATGATTGTTTTTAACAATCTGGGCAAGATTGCGCGCAGGTCTACCTTTGCGACCAGGAGCTGACGGGGCTGAGGTAGTTTGGATAAGTGGGGCGGGATCAGGTACGGGCTCTACTGGAACTACTGCAGGGGTTAAAATATTGGACAGTCGCTTGGAAAAGGCGATAAAGACAACATTAGAGATAAATCCAAGTTGCTAGAAAGGGACAAGAAAGGCGTAGGTGTCTGAACTGACGTAGAGGGCAATTGCAAAAGTTGAGGCTCCAACCGGCGATTGGTTGGAGACTTGAATTTATGTTTGCCATGCAACTCGAAACTCGAGACAAAATTACTCGAGAGATGCTTAGCTACATAATTCAATTTTAAAAATTGATTTCTCACAGAATTATACATTCTGGAGAAATCAATTTGTTTGTCGATGCATTCTGGGCACGACCAACGCAAGCCGCAGCAGCCCTTCTTGGCAATTGCAGCGATCTTGTCGTAATCACGCCCAGTGAGACCTGCACACTTAGCATGCATCATATTTTCACACAGCCAGCAATTTAACAAATTGCCGCAGTGCAGAATCATCAGCCGGCTTGAACGTGCATGGTTTCTTACAGCACGACATAATTATTAAATGCGTATGCAAATTGCGAGAGCGCAGAGCAAACCGAAAACGGTGCACAAGGTACAGAAAGTGTATACTCAAAAAACAATTATTCGCACAAAAACAAATTGTTTGGAGCGAAAACCAATAGTAAAAATTTGCGGGAGCGCGATGCACAATCAGAAAGTATGCAGCGAACACACGCAGAAACAATTGTATGCACAGGGGAGCACCAAAGCAAAAGAATCAAAACAGGCACAATTTATAAAAGCGTTTTAAATAAATCACCGAAAAACGCAAAATTTTGAAACACAAAGCAGGACAAAAGTGCAAAAATATATATAAAAATCTTAGAGCACAAGTAAAACACGTCAATCACACTCAGCTCTTACTCTCTCATGTTGCCGAAACTATATCGTGAAAATCTTTGTAGCTGCTATAAACATATTGATTTCGTTCAACAGCCAATCAGCAGAACGCCTTCAAGAATCACTAAAGCTTAACCATTCAGATTGTTGACTGGTGTAGAGATAAAACTTAGAAGAATATCGCACTCTCGGGGGACTCTAAATGGGTAGCACGTTATCTCTCCAGTGGCTATGATTTCAATAACATGAGTTACAATTACAGAGAGTGGCGTTTTTCCTATGGACACATCCGGTAGTTTCCCCACCAGTGATGTTTGGTGTTCCAGTCTCCGCCTACCAAGAATTTGGCCCGGGTGGTCGAAGAGGGCTTGAAAGTGCGCTTTAGTCAGTCTTGAGACTGGATGCAGTGCATATGGCATACAGCATATATGCGGGTTGCATATGTCAGTGGCAGGACGACCTGATCAGCATTGGTACTCCTCCGCTGTTGTCTGCGTTATTGGCGGTGTGGAGAGTGTAGCCTGGCACTCTCATGGTGGTACAAGAGCGGTAGTGAGTCTCAGTGGGCACTGGTGGAGTTCTATGAAAGCTGGATCTCGTTCGATTTCGAAAACTCTCCGTTGGAGTTACACAATGCTAGTCTAAGAGAGGTCATTTTAGATACTGTTGTTTATTGCACTAGCATTTTTTAGCGCTTGCTTTAGATTCTCTACGAGAGACAACATTCTATCCAACCTGGCGAACAGTTGATCCAACCTTAGCTCGAGAGCTGAGTTGGGACTGTTGTAAGCAATTGGATGGAATCGGACACGGAGCGAACTCTGCGCTCGGGGGCTGGCTAACGCGCTGGCAAAGAACTTCTGACCGCGAACGCAGCTGTGGGCAGGAGGCCCAGCTGGGGCCGGCTTATGTCTCTGTTATTAGCGTTGTGCTGATTCTTTTTGCTGGAAAATGTACTGCAGGTACTTATTGAAGCCTTTAAAGTTTTCTGCGTGAGATTCGCTATAGTGTTAGCAAAACATGTGTCATCTATACATTGCTGTTGGCAGTTAGCTCTACTTCCATACACATGTGGCTTTCCCATTAGTCACAGAGGTCCGAGAACCGGGTTTGGCTTCAATTGTGCTAGCCTTCTAGGGAGTTATATTGATATATGGCCTTACCCTTTATTTTTTAGCGGCGCACTTTTTGGGCTTCCTTTTGTCAATTGACTGCAGTTTTGGGCTGGTATTTGGAAAGACGGAGTGAAGGGACGGGGTGGAGGGACGGGGTGGAGGGACGGGGTGGAGGGACGGGGTGGAGGGACGGGGTGGAGAGGCACTGGCAGCTGATGCCACTTGCGAGGGACGACGTTACTGTAGTCGTTCCTAGGGAGCAGGCAGATGTGGAGATGCACGACGTTGTGGGCAGCGTAGCGCACTGAGTAATATATGGCGGTAGAGCATTCGAACATTCGGAGAGTGACAGGTAGGTGGCGTAGGATAGTAGTGAAAAGGATGAATTCAGTTGTTGGACGCCATTAGATAAGTTAGTTACCAACACTTAACAAGCTGCACTAAAGATATAGGACCTCCTACGCCCTGCGCAGCTCGAGTTTGTTCCCGATAATCAATAAATTACACTGTTATGATAAAATTCGATATTGAGTAAATTGGGTAAATATTAAGAGCAAGAGTCTCCAAACTTGATATGTTGCTTCTAGAATGTATATACCAAGTACCATTCATATTATACCTATCAAAACCTCTCCGCTACAGTCCCAGAGCTATATATAAAGTTAATAACCCAACTTATATTGCCAACCAATTTAAGCCACATTTTAAATATAATTGATCTATCTGTCATATGCAAGCATGGAACTCAAGATAAGTTAAAAAAAAGCTAGAGGCGTAAAACTTCGAACGTAGGTCTTCCTAGTTCCCAGGCAGCATAATTCTGTTTCCGAACATAACTTGCCCTATGTAGCTTAAAAAAAAAGTATATAAAGATCAAGTATTTATCATTTCATGGCAATAGAGGCATATAAAAAGTAGTATGATCTTGAAATTATTTTGCCCATATTGCATTACAATAAGCATTACAATCCCATGGTTCTTAATATTAGTGATTGTTTGTTTTTTATTCCCTTGCAGAGGGTATTATATTTTTTTTGTGAAATGTGTTACGCATAGAAGGATACCTCTCCGAACCCATTAAGTTTATACATTCTTGATCAGCATCTCAATCAGCATCGAGCCGAGTCGATATAGCCATGTCCGTCTCTCCGTCTGTCTGTTTCTATGCGAACTAGTCCCTCAGTTTTAAAGCTATCTTTATGAAACTTTGCAGAAGTCCATCTATCTGTTGCACGCTGCTCGCCGGACCACTATATCATATATCTGCCATGGGAACGATCGGTCGAAAAGTAAGCTGTTGCAAAAAAAAAAATTTAGTTTTACAAGATATCTTGCCCAGAATTGGCATTTATTAGTTTTACTATGCTCTTTATATAAATGCAAAATCATATTAAGATTCGAACACTATATCATATAGCGGTCAATCGAAAATTAAATTGTTGCACGGAAAACTTTTTTGTCATTCAAGATATTTTAATTAAACACTGCATTTAAAGATTTTACTACTCTCCCTGCATTTTTGCCAAACCTTATCAAGATATATACTATATCATATACATATCTGTCATGGATACCTTTTTGTTTAACAAGATATCTTGACCAAACTCGGTATAAACTATTTTCCCTGTGCTTCTTAGATACGGGCAAAGCACTATGAACATTATGAAAAGGTTGGGTCTGGAAGGGTATTAGATCTTCAGCGTACCGAAGGTAGCCTTTCCTTTTTCGTTGATGTTATAAACTGTGGAATAATTACAAATTCATACAATGATAATGGACTTAAAATGGGTAATTCAGCATTGAACAAATAGCTGTTACTGGCAGAAAGAGCCATTTCTGAGACCAGAATGAAATTTATTGAGTTATAAAGAATTTTAAGGTCTCTGAATAGTTTAATTTCCGAGGCTTTTTTATTTTATACCCTACTTGAAGGTTCCAGCTCCATAAAGTATCTATCTTCTGTATCAGTACTGCGTATGTTTGATTCTATGCCAACTTACAGCTATCTTTATATAACTTTGCTCAGGTGCGTCTTATTGTTGCAGGGAGAACGTATGTCAGAAACGATCGAATACGACCCCCATATATAAGTATATCTATGACAGGAACGTTCGGTAAAAAAAGGGGTTTGTTTATCACCAAATCGTGTCGGTATTTATTTTACTTATTGTATTATGCTTCTGACAATTAGTTGGGATAGGATGTAGCAACTGAAGGATCTGGATCAGGATCTGACAATACCAATTAGGGTCAGTAAATTTATGTTTCAAATCCAGCTTCAGTTAAGTGATTTTTTAATTTGCGTCAACCATTTAAAATAAGAATGTAAATGGCCAATGAGAGAACAAAATATCTCCCATACTTGTGTGTTCGAATACGATTTTTACCCAATGTGCCTATTTTAAAATTTTTTAGTTAAATTGCACAGAATATTGCCTAATAAGTTGTATCATATTAGTTGTGTTTATTTTTAATGTTGCCCTTTATAATACATTTAAAAGATGCTAAGAGATTCAGTCCACATATGAATAAGCACATAATGGTGACCCACTTAATTTATTAACTAGGATTTTAGGTTTTTGCCTGATGTAGAGTGATTATCTATTATATGTAGAGCTGCAATATCTGGAATTGTAAATAATAATTTACCATTTTGTGTCTTATTGCAATAATTTCATGTTCAAGCATATTTATTTTTTAAAAATCCGGGACTTCTATGAAGCTAATTCAATGCCTTAAACTGTTGACCGTAAACGACTTTTAATGGCTGCCATTGTCAAGTATACTTCAGCTTGTAGCTAAGAGGTCTGTAATGGACACAAGTTGAAAGTTGAAAGAGAAAAGACGGCCTTCAATTTTAATATCACTTCATTAATATAGTAATTAAACATTTATCTCTGCGTTAATAACTAACTACATTTCTTGCCTATCAAAATGTTAAAAGTCTTTCATCATAGCTGTCTAACCTTTAATTGGATTCCCTTGTTTTCGATTTCGATATTATCGGCTTAACCGGGAGTCTCAGATTCTACAAGAGCTTTTTTTCTTCTTTTTATGTGAATCGCAACCCAACCGACCGAGGGGCGCAGTCGTGTAACGTACGACACGAAAAGCAAAATTGTTATAGTCATTACAGAGAACCTTGAACGGTTCATGGAAAGCATAATTAGTTGAACAAAATTAAGGCGATAGGGGTACAAAATTTCGTGTTAGTCTGGTAGCGATAGAGAAATTTAATTGGCTAGTCAACACAGAAGAGTCAAATTCACCAGTAATAAATTTATGAATAAATATTACCCCCAATATAGTTCTACGATTAATCAAAGAAGGAGGGTTTATCATTAGAAGTCTGCTAGAGTATGACGGTAACCGCACACGAGGATGAAATTTACACCATGAAGGGCAAACAACAAGAAGGATGTGAAAACCCAATTGAGGAGGGCTTCCAGCAAGGAGTGTTTGACAAAGTCGAAAGTCTCAGTGAAATCAGTATACATAACGTCAGTCTTCATTTTTTTCTTAAGCCCATCAATTTCAAACGAAGTAAACTCAAGAAGGTTAGTGGTTGTAGATGTTTGCTTCGCGTACCCATGCTGGGAAGCTGAAATAATATAACTACATAAATGTTGCAGTTAAGAAGTTATAATTGTCTCAAAAGCTTTAGGTATAGCGGATAATTTGAAAATACCTCTATAGTTTCAACATCAGACTTACTTCCCTTCTTATGGAGAGAAATTATGTGATTCCTTTCAAATGGTCGGAATAAATGAAGTATTTACGGACAATTCAAAGATTTTTTAAACAGGTTCACGTAGTGCTGCAGCGCAGTATCTAAGCATGCAAGCAGGAACACCATCAGGGCCCTGTGAATAAGCCGGCTTGATAGTGCTAATGTCGCAAAGAAACGATCTTTCGGTATTATTGGGCCTTAATATGCAGTTCGACCTCTGTTGCTGATTAGGATAGGGCTGTGTTTATTTTACCTAGAGGAGAAGTAGGTAATTTGAAACAAGTTTGCGAACTGATCGGCTATGCCTGGATCAGTGTTCGCGCTCTCATCTGCAAATTTAGCCGAAGAGGGAAAAATAGATGTCTTTTATTGAGTATTTACAAAGCTTACAACTTTTTAAGGATTATGTGCAAATTGAAGGCGACAACGCCGAAGGCAATCCTTAAAACAGATGGAATGTTGAGTGGAAAAATTCGATCGGGCAACTGAATAACGGGAGAAATCAGAATGATTTTCCGATTTCTTAAACTTTTTATAACACTTAGATTTGACATTTTGTAATCTCATAAATTCATTTGAGAACCAGGGAGACCTATCAGGCCTCGCTGCGTGATCAAAAGGAACGCAGACATCAAGAAGCGAGTACATGGTACAAGGGTCATCAGGAAAAGCAAGCGGATTGATCCTCTGCACAACACTGTTGAACGAATCCAACACGAAAATAAGATAAATAATCAATAGATCTGTTTCTTAAGTTACGCACACCATTAAGCTGCCGTAAGGACATTTAATGTAGACCATCGATAATTTCTTGTGACGAAGATGGTAACAGAAAGCTTGAGTCTGATGGCGATGACCACTCGACATCTGGAAGATTGAAGTCCCCAAGAATTACTAAAAGATCGCTACCAGAAAGTAGGGAGGAGATAGATTCAAAAGCATTAGGAGGGGGGATATAAGAACATGAAATAAATATAGAGAAACTTCCAAATACAACTCTTACAGCCACCAACTCAGAGTCTGAGGTGGAAAGATCAATGCGTTCCGATGAAAGAGCAGACTCAACCGCTATTAGTACTCCTCGTCCGATTCGGGGAGCTCGATCACGCCTGTAAGTGGTGTATTTGGAGGTAAATATTGAAGAGTCTGATATGTTCGGCTTCAGCCAGGTCTCAGTGAAGGCGATAATTTGAAAATTAAAAGCTAAAGAGTCTAAATACAGGTTAGCAAGTTTTAAGCAGGATTTAAGACCTCCAACATTCTGGTAGGCAAGCTCGAAAGAAGAAATTAGTTTTTTGACACAGCAACTAAAGCTGTTGAGCTATTAAAAATAGGTGGTAATACAATCGGAGTCCGATGAACCCATTTAAAATGGGTATAAGGGTATATTGTATTTGTGCCAAATTCAAATGTATGTAACAGGCAGAAGGAAGCATTTCCGACCCTATAAAGTATATATATTCTTGATCAGCATCAATAGCCGAGTCGATCTAGCCATGTCCGTCTGTGTGTCGTTCCGTCTGTCCGTATGGTTGAACGCAAGGATCTCAGAACCTATAAGAGCTAGATACTTGAAATTTTAAATGTAGGTGCTCCTAGTGCCCGCAGATCGAGTTTGTTTCCGATAATCGATAACTTACTCCGTTTCTAAGCAATCGATAATAATCGATATCGATATCCTGTTTTTTGGGCATTTTTTGGCATATAACAAGAGCTAGAGTCACCAAACTTGACTTATATCTCGTAAAATAGAATATATGTGCATTTTGTTTGAAGAGGATGGTTCAGGGTATCCCCAGGTCGGGAGTTCCCGACTAGAACCTCTTACTTGTTCTGTTTGGCCTTATATTTTATTACTATTTAGTGCTCCGGCCATAACTCTTTACAACAAATATCAGTAAATATTTCTGGTGGAACACTTATTTTAAAGGATACAATATCCCTTTCATAAGAGAACTTAAATATCTCCACCAATATACCAGGGACAAGCCTCAAAACAAAAATATGTCTCTTCGGTGGAATACAGACTAGAGGCTTAGGCGCCATAGTTAGGACAGTGGAACCACTTATAACTGTGGTACCTAAAACAGCCGTTAGTACGCACAAAAAACCTTCTAACGGCTGTTGTAAAATTAATTGTTGCTGTGGCCCTTTCGGAAAACCCACGACAGCGGACGACACGGATAATTCGACTTGTTTTTCTCGTGCCGATGTCACAGTTTTCGGGACAGAATCAGTGTCCACAGCAGACCTCACAGCTACTGGCGTAACAAACGAGATGAGGTGTGTAATCGGTGTAGTAGGCTGCTGAATTGCAGTTGGGGGTTAAAGGGTGTTATGCAACGTCAAATCGCAAGGATTGGACTTTTTAGGCCCAGGAGACTCATTCAACAGTTTAAGGCTATTAAATTGGATGTCCAGGGCTGTGAGTTGATCGTTAAGTTTACGAAAACCAACAATCAGGCCCCTAAAGCCACTCCTGGTCAGACGCATAAACGTCCGCATTTCACCATCAATCTCCCTACACGAGTCACAATAGCATCCCCCACATCAACGCACATTTAGAATGCAAGACATTATCACACAGCCAACAAGGTATGCTGGATTGACTTGCCATAATTTGCATTTGGCAAGTTTTCTTAGAGCAGTCAATTTTATGGTCTACTATAATGGGTTGTAATAACGCAGTTAAATGTAAGATGAGAGTTATTTAGAATAGATTAATAACGTATAGAGCACCAACAAGCGGCAAAAAGTATAAAAAGATCAAAGCACAAGTTGGAAAAAGGTGAAAGAGCGCGAGTGTGAGAGTAGTCTATTTATAGATAGCTTGCTTGCTTACGAAAATTTGCATCCCAGAGAGGCAATTTGCAGTTAAATATAAACAACAAACAGCAACAAGAAGCTTACCAATAGAACTAATAGCGCAAGCGCACAAACAGAAATGCACAAGAACACAAATTTGAAAGAAACAATATTTAAATAATAAAAATGCACAGGCCACAAGCATGCAATCGCGATAAATAAAAAAAAAAATAAACATAAAATATAAATATATAAAAGATTAATAATGAAAAAGCCGGTGTTTTATTAAAACAAAAACAAAGCGCAGAGCACAATAAAAGACATCTGTTCTTTTCAAGAGGAGAACGCCTTTAAATACAGTAGTATTATTACTAATGGCAGCTAATTTGGCTCTTTGTTAGGAACTCTGGATGTTTTTGTTATGATGATTACATCCCATCCGGAGATCTATTTGATGTGATTAAAAGTTTCATATACTTAGTAATCATTGATCGTACTTGGCAACTTCAATATTCCATTTTTTATACCCTGAACCTATTGCAAATGGGTAAAAAGGGTATATTGTATTTGTGCAAAATGCAAATGTATGTATCAGGCAGAAGGAAGCATCTCCGACCCCATAAATTAAATATATTCTTGATCAGCACCAATAGCCGAGTCGATCTAGCCATGTCCGTCTGTCTGTCCTTCCGTCCGTCCGTATGTATGAACGCAAGGATCTTAGAATCTATAAGAGCTGAAATTTTAGATGTAGGTGCTCCTAGTGCCTGGGCAGATCGAGTTTTTTTCCAATAATCAATAACTTACTTCGTTTTCAAGCAATCGATAAAAATCGATATCGACATCCTGTTTTTTGGGCAAATTGGGTAAATAATAAGAGCTAGAGTCACCAAACATGATATGTTGCTTCTAGAATATTATATTCATGTTAAGTATCTTTGATTTTATACCTATCGCTCCCCGCTACCACTCCAGAGCTATATAAATCAATTTCATAACCCAACTTGTATTGCCAACCAATTCAAGCCACAATTTAAATGCAATTGTCTTTGTCAGAATATACAAATATTCTATGGTACAATAAGATATACTGTAGAAAATTTCATAAGAATCAGTTAAGAAAAAACCAAAGTTATATGCAACTGCGCAATTGGATGGGGCAGCAGCCTATGGAATTTCTGTACACATGTACCCACACACATTCATGCGCGTATTCTTCGCATTCTATCGCAGTCTAGCAGCATGGTCATTTTTTCTGTAATGCTATTTTAGTTGCTTTTTTCATCATAAGTGCGTAATTTTTGGTGTGGCTGCTGAGTAGAGGCATAGCAGGTGGTGCGGTCTGTCGCTAGTTTTCGCTGATGTATCTGTTGAGAAGAGTCGACAGCAAGTAATACGGTCAGTTGCGAGCTCGAACCCTGCAAAGGGAACTTTTTTGTCAAATTATTTGGTGCTGAATTAAGAGGGTTCAGGGTATTCCATTGTTGGAAGCTTCCGACTAGAACCTCTTACTTTATTCTTTTTAATTCATTCAGAAGTGTTGTGCATAAGAATAATTTCTCATTAAACTATCAGTCGTTGTGCCTGTCAAGGCATAAAAATCAGCTAGTCCAACCCGTAACTTCTGCAATGCTGATGCTTAAAAGTTCTACGATGTGTGGTGTGTGTTGCTTAATAGGAAGAGCTTAGTCAAATTATTGGGAGACCTTTTACAGTCATCGACTTAACAGATATTCTACTATGGCCGCAAAACAATTGCATTGCTAGTAGCAATTAGTGGCAGTGATTACCAAATCCTTGCGTCTCACTGAAATACAGCGCAATCGTCAATCATGGATAAAGTGATACCCATTGGTGCTGCCATGAGGGTAGGTGGGTAGTAGATGGGCTTTTAGTGGGTACAACCTCCAAACCTTTCGGCTTTTAATGCTTTTTCCTCCTAAAAAAAAACATTGTGTGTGGATTAGCTAGAATAAAGCTGGGCAAGGAGCAAAACTTGTCATGGTTCCTCCACAGGGAGGGAACGTTCTTGTTTTGCATGTCCTTTTTCGTTGGTTGGGAGGTGAGATGGACTACATTATACCAGAATTCGGTCAAAGAAAAATTGTAAGCCGTTTCATAGTGCCGAGTGATTTTGTCAATTATTATTATTCTGTCCAATCACTGCCAAATTAATTCTAAGTTATGGCGACGACATCGCTAGCTACCACTGACTAACTTACGTTAGTACTAGCTGCGTGCTTCAGCCACTTTCCGTCAATGTACTGCTTTATGCACTCCCTACATTCTTAGATCACTATCTCTGGCGGCCTAAAAGCGGGAACCTTCAACTGTATCACAGTGTTCACTCGTTTTTGTTCCGTAATGGTTGTTATCTCCTGCCTACCGTGTTATGGTCTGGGCCTTTATTAGAAAATTAACTTAATATCTCTTTGCCCAGCTCTAGCAAATGCAAGGATTTCAATGATATTTTCTCGCCTTAAGGCTTTTAAGGCATTTATCAAGAATCCAAACCCCGATAAATAGGATCAGCTATCCTAAGATTGCTCAATTTTTATTATGTGTCTGGGGTCTTTCGGTTTCAAGGCAAGGTCTGTACGTGACATTTCATACAGTTTTAAGCACAAGCTTCAAGCTGCTTGCATAATCTTCAATTCGGTAGAAAACCTGCAACAATCCGATGTGTGTTTTTGTTCTTGTACAGACATTCGTCAGTTATTTTCTTGTCATAGCCACTTAGCTATCTTTTGCTTTGCCTTGCGCTCTGGCATCAAAGATGCTAGTGTATCTAGGCCTTTTAGCAAACAATCGTTCAGCGACGTGCCACTAACTTTGGTGGCTGCATTCCATACCCAGCGTGTCTTTTGCTTGTTCGGATTGGTGACTGTAAGTCACTATCCTTCAGCCGGCGGATATATCCTTTCTGTTTGTAGTCGTGCATCGTATTCATCATGAACTCCTTCAACGTTGGGTCATTGAACATCTTTGCCTCTAGACATTTAAGGCGCTTAACCACCATCTGGTAAGAGTCTGGCTTATGAATGCGATTAAACCGCCATAACAGGCCAGTCTGCCAGCGCTTTTCGTCTTCCAGATAAGTTATTGTTGCCTCCATTATCTGCATCGAGCGTTCGTCCTCTTTGGATCTCAGCGGACTTAAGGAGACGCTCACCCCTAGCGACTCCAGGACAAAAAAGTTCTTTAGAGCCTCATTCATCTCAAATGACACACTGCACCACAAATATGTAGCAGACGAGGCGTGTTGCTTTCACCCACCATTGGGCGGCCATATACAGCCCATTCTAGTCTGCTTCGCGCTGCTATGACGTCGTCGTTTTCACCTTCTCGTATCTCCAGGGTTGCAGTTATTTTCATGTTGTCCAAGCCGATAATAAGCTTAGCCTTTACGTTGTTATACGGCAGTATGGGAAGCATAGATAAATACTTCCGAGACTTAAGCAACTGTGGCACGAAACTTTGCTCTGGTAAGTGCAAGTTCTCTACAGTTCGCACGTTTTTCAACGCATACTGACCCGCATTATGTTCTGGAGCCGAAATGCTTACATCCACAGACATAGATTCAGGTTAATTTTTGGTCATGTCGCCTGTCCATTTAAGACTCAGCTGGATCGCCGAACCATCTAGTTCCAACTCGTCTGCAAGCGCTCTTTCTATTAGCGTATATTCAGCTTCTTCATTCACTAATGCATAGTGCGCACACTATTTTATTTACTATGGAGCCTGATTGGAACATATCAAAACAGTGTCTTACTTGCGGACCTGCCATGAAACAAACCGGCAGACGCCATTGACTTAGCCCGATTGTTGCTACGTTGATCCGTATGCTCATCTTAACTACCGCTCGTGGTAGGCGAATGTAGCAGTACATGCTGCGTTGACTCGCAACTACCCACGTGACCTTTCTTCTTTGTTTTACACAGTTGTTTACGATGTCGCATAAAGCACCAAGAGCAGAGCCGCTTTTCCGCCGCTGTTTTGTACCCATGGCTCTGAATTTGAAATTCGATGACGGCCCCAGTCCTATTTCATATTGCATCTTACAAATTAGCTCGCTTAGTAGCGCGGGATCACAAAGATATTCGTGCATTCCAATGGCTTCAATCGTTGTGCAATAGTTTTGGACAGCTAAGGCCAATCGGATAACAGTGTTCAAATTATACGATTTTATTGCTGGCTCCGCTCGTAACTTTTGCTGCAGCGCAGCATGTACTATTTCAGAGCGGCTATACAGCATTCGCAATGTGCCTATAGCATACTGTACTGAAGCTGGTATAATAAGCTTTCCACGCAACGCATCCAGGGCTTGCCTTTAAAGGCACTTCTGAAGCCGGATGAGATCCTCATTGCTGAATCCACATCTATCTGTGGATTGCTTATAATTGCTGATAAAAATCAACCATTCCTCTGTTTTGCCAGTAAATATTGGTAAATCTTTGCTGATTACGTGTCGCGTACTGATTTGCGCAGATGTCAGCGGTCCATTCCAAGGTGTCGCAGCATTACAATGTACATTATCGAATTGCTGCCGCGGCGCGTGCTCTATCGATCTATTAAGCACTCCCAGACCTGTAAGGCCCATACACGCGACAGTACTGGGCCCCGTAGCCTGGTTAAACACCGCCGTGTCTGCTTGATATGGCAAGCTAGGGTGTACACTCCAATTAGCCGCAACCTGTTTCTGCTTCACGTTCAGGTATCCCAAAGGGTTGAAGAATGCTCCCTCTTTCTCAGTTCTTTGCCGCGTCGGTGTTAAACTTTCCCTTGGACCAGTAGCTGCAGACGACGTAGATGGACAGCCGCTACTTTATCTTGAACTCCAGCAGGGACAGGTCGGCCTGTCTCGTTGACCATGCCGTTACAAGCATTGCAGTTACACCGGGTTGATTACTAATTGTCGTCCTTCTCGCACTTGCACCTTGTTCATCACCGTCAGCCATCTCACCACACCAATACTCTGAAGTCCGCTTTGAGGTTATTACAACACGTATCTCTATAGGCAGCTCAGGTTGTGACTTTGCTTGCTTCGCAGAAATTTCCGCCGTAGCAGAGAATACCTTAGACACTCTCTGCAGCAGAGAATATTTCAGATTGTTGGTGCCGAGACTCACGCCGGGACGCGTATTTGGCAGGGATTTCTAGTGTCGAAAGAAACAACATTCGATTCGATGTGCGATACGATTCGATTCGATGCTGTACGTACGATTGGTGAAATCTTTATTCTCTTTCGTTATTTAATGATCACGCGCTTATCTTCTCTTACACTTCTTATCAGATGTAAGCAGAAAACGAAAGTGAACCTCGACGAAAAGGCAAATTGCGCAGCTGCGTCATATCAACTTCTGTAAGTACAAACTAATTCTAACGCTGCGCTTCCAGTGTAAGAAGCCAGCGCTGATTACTGAAAAATGCGAGACACAGTAGGACAGTAGACATTTTCACTTCGCCCCGTAACACACATGTTTCGGTTCGAAAGTTGCCTAATTCAGGCTTGAAAGTTATTAAGCTCCTTCAGAAACTTAAGATCTGGAGGGAAGATGGGGAGATGAGAAGACCAGTAAAAAGAAATAACACTGTAGTAAAGTCTGTGTTCTGTTGGTACAACTCTGCAAAAGGTTTGGTTTGGGGAAGACCAGTCGACTAGAGTCAATGTTCAGTTTTCTAAACAGGAGCTTTGAGAATAAAATCATCAGGAAAATACGCAGATATTTTCGGCGAACAAATAACAAGTTCGACAACCCCTCCATTTTTACCTTAAGAGTCTTAACTTTTCTTATAAACTTGTATTTTATCGCTAAAAATAAGTTTTTGTGACGACTTTCATATGACAAGTATCCGAAATTAAAATCCCATATAGCCTACTACTTTAATTCACATCAATATGTCAGCACACAATTGTGAATTGTCTATACAACGGAAAAGTTGCGATGAATGACACTGGACTCTAGTTCGGATTAGCTTTGCATACTTTGTCCTCTTGGAGTTATAAGTAGAGCTCGATTAAAATTCTATTTGTGTGTGTGCATGTGTGTGTATGTCTGAACATGTATACAGAAATTCTTGTACAGTGCGCTTGTATCCATATGGACTGCCAATAACAATTTAATAACTTCTGTCTTTCTTAAGCAATCTTGATGTCATTTTCAGAAGAAATTTTATTGTGCTGCAGAATATTTGTATGGTTTTGCAGTTTTTTGCAGTAAATTGGTGGGGATTTTTAAATGAAGTATTTATTTTTTCTTTACTTTACTCAGTTTATTAAGAAAACAGGATTTCGATTTTTATCGATTACTTGAAATCGGGAATATCGAAAAGGTGATCTGCGCGGGCATTAGGAGTTCCTACAACCAAAATTTCTCTAGCTCTTATAGGTTCTGATATCCTTGAGTTCATACTCGAATGGTCGGAGGGGCGCCGCATATGGCTATGTCGACTCGGCTATTGATGCTGATCAATAATATATATAGTTTATGTGGTCGGAGGCGCTTCCTTCCGCCAGTTTCATTCATTTGCACAAATACATCACTATTTTCAATGGGTTCAGGGTATAAATAGGTTGCTAGCCATTATTGGCAACATTACAGGCAGACAGACGAACATGACTCAATCGACTCGACGATTGATACTGACCAAGAATTATATACTTTATGGGGTCATAGATACTTCTGATAGTTACACTTTCACAAAATATTATACCCATTTAATGCATTTTTAATTGCTTGAAGTGCTAGAAAGATGTACCGCCAAGTGATAATCCACGAAGTAGACTTGTACTTTCAGTTCGTAGTGTGGAGAAGAGATCTCTAAAGATCTTTAAGCTGAACACCGTAAATTTTTGAACGGCATATGCACCATTTTTGACTATTCGGACTACTCTTAGAACGACTATTGTGTCTATGACATGCCTTGTGCCTTGTGCGCTGAGCAACTCCTTAACCAAAAGTCGCCCTCCTCAAATAAAAAGTTTACCTTATCGTTGGCTATGTGAGGTTCACCTTTTTACAGATCTATTTTCCTGTGTAAAGCCATTTTAGCCATTGCTCAGTTATTCGACTGAAAAAAAATGATTTTCTGCACAGACTCCGAACTATTCTTCATTGGATAAAATAATATATATAAATCATATATATTTTCCCATGAATATGAGAAGCTTTTATAAGAAGATTATTGAAATGTATAAATCAGCGATAACCCTATTTGCGAATCAATAACTTAATTATCTCCTTCGAAAGGTTAAAACCTTTTAGTCACACATGAAGCTTCTAATTGTGTGCGAGTTTGATTTTCATTATAGAGCCTTTTTGGTGGCTCTTCTAGATAGTCTTGCCTCCAGAGCTTTACTCTTAAAGTCTGACTTCACTACTGAAGCGTTTCATAATGTTACGGGAGGGATGTTAGGGCGACAATGCATCCGATTTTATCAGAGCCTTTCGCCACCTAAAAAAGCTCGCCTCAAAAAGCCGGTAGCAAAATAAACAGTTCGCTTAAAAAAAATTAATATTTATTTGCGCGCACACCATAGCTCATATTATAGCACACCCCTTCGGCTGTCTTTAGGAGGCATACCTGTCCGGAACGAACTCTTAACTGTATAAAAGCTTAAAAGTCTCCTCGCCAGCGACACGTTTATTTCCGGGCAGTTTCGACTGATAAGCATACACCTCCAAAACGGCTATGCCTTCCTCCAAAGCATAACTTAACTATTCCGAAAAGGGAAAAGCATCAATGTCCGGTTAGTACTGGAGTCTTTCAACTGAAATCACCGAAAAAATGGTAAGATTTCCTATTGTTGTTATGGGTGGGCCATAACAAACTTGCATTCGGTAAATTTTTTCTATGTCTATCCCATGCTACCTGAACTGTGTTTTTTAAGGAAAAAGTTTTCAATGCGTTTTGTATGAGAATATTTAATACCATCCTGGTTTTCTGAGTATTTTTAAATGGTGTTTCTAAGTCCCCTTTTCCGTTGCCAGCTCCAAACATAGGGTAGACCCCGAACTGTAATACGTAGAATACGGTTGTATAAAAATCGATACTGTTCTTCAGTTCTGTATATGCAATCCTGCCCCTCTCGACAAGCCCATCTTAGAACCGTCTTTTTAAAAAGAATTGTGAACTACCATATCCCTCTCCCGTTTGATATATATATTTTTTTTGTGAAGGACAGTTCTGGGGACTTGTATTCTGTCTGTTCCTGTGCTGTTAGTGTTGAAAGTAAAAAGTGTGTGTTTTACTAATATTTTTTTGCAAATACGACTGCTTTTAATCTTAAAGCTCTCTGCACTGCGATGAACAGTTAAAGTCAAATGGAAGTCGCTTTAGTAGTGTGTTAAAAGCCCATGCGGGGCAGGGTTCAGATGCACAGGTTTCTCTTTGTAATCTCGTTAGTCTCTGGGCATACACTAGGCCAGAAATTCGCATGTTAGAATAGACTTCCGATAATTATGAGAATATCATTTTTAGGTTTAAGGCCTAGTTATTGCCAAAGAGATTTATGGTGGGGTCAAATACGATGATGCCCTATTTATCATCAGATATTAATTTATTTTTCAGTTAACTTTTGTCTTCAATATCGTTGTGTACGGTATGCGAAGTCGTGTTCATGTTAGTTTAAATGAAAAGTTTTTCTTAACTGATAGAATAGCATCTTTTTATACCCTTGCAGAGGGTATTATAATTTTGTCGTGAAATGTGTAACGCATAGAAGGAGACATCTCCGACCCCATAAAGTATATATATTCTTAATCAGCATCAACAGCCGAGTCGATATAGCCATGTCCGTCTGTCCGTCTGTCTGTTTCTATGCGAACTAGTCCCTCAGTTTTAAAGCTATCTTAATGAAACTTTGCAGAACTCCCTCTTTCTGTTGCACGCAGCACATATGTGAAAACCAGCTGGATTGGACCACTATATCATATAGCTGCCATAGGAACGATCGGTCGAAAATTAAGTTTTTGTATGAAAAAACATTTAGTTTATCAAGATATCTTGACCAAACTCGGCATTTATTAGTTTTACTTTACTCCTCATATATATGCAAAATCCTATTAAGATCGGACCACTATATTATATAGCTGCCATTGGAACGATCGGTCGAAAATTAAGTTTTTGTATGAAAAAACATTTTGATTATCAAGATATCTTGACCAAACTCGGCATATACTATTTTCCCGGTACTTCTTAGATAGGGGCAAAGCACTATGAGTATTATGAAAAGGTTGGGTCTGCAAGGGTATTAGATCTTTGGCGTGCCGAAGATAGCCCTTCTTTCTCGTTTACATATATATATGATCTGTATGGGAAAGATCCCAAAATACTGAGTATAGTTCTAGGCTTTTTAGCATTTAACATTGCATTTTGGCATTTAATTATAGAGTCTCCACTACTTAAATCTTAGTGAACTTATGTTCTTTCTGGACTTGCAATAAATAATCAAATATTATATCTGATGATTTATAATTGAATTAAGAGTCATAGCTCTGCAGTGAAATGTATTTGTAAAGTTGGATTATAGACGGATGCAAACGCGTTGTGTAATATGTATTGCGGTGTCGTAAAATAACGTAGGCGTTGTTAGCTGGTATTCTAAAGATATATCCACCGTGTATAGTATGTACAGGAATGACAAGGGAACGCTGCATTAGGCCACTGCAATTTTGATAATGTGATAATGTCATGCGTCTCATTGTGAAGGCTTATTTGTAGAGGCACGATTTTATAAAGATTTGTGTGATCTCAGCAAGCAGTAATTATTCTCCACAATGAATAGCATGAAAAGTATATCCTGGTCTTTTACAGTTTCATTAATTTTTATTTTTTTTATAGTAGTTGCATAAGTTGAAGTTTGTACCGAGAAACTCTATTTTGTGGCCATAAAGCTATTATGTGGATTTTGACGATAGTGATGAAATAAGTAATTGCACTATTAGTTCTCCTATGTTGATTGGAAAAAGTGTCAAAAACTCCTTCCATATTTTTTTTTACTCACAATGTTAAGGTAAATCAGTTATTTCAGCTTCTGATGTATGTTACCCTTTTTGAAGAATTATGAAATCTTACTTCGAATTATTACAACTAGATTATTCATAATTGTCCTTAAGCTTTGTTTTTGGTGTATGCTGCAATTTTAAGGCTCCCCTCCTATTATTTGGCGTGTCGCTTAGAGGGTGCTACAAGTGCTTCGCTATCATCATTGCTATGGGTTATTTTATTTATTTTATTTATTTATTTATTTATTAATGGTCGACAAAACGAGTGTCTTCCTCATTATTCAAAAGATTGTACAATAGAATTATATGCTAAAAGCCTAGTTAAAGGATACAATTTTCTAAATAGCATCACCGACCGATGGAGGTGTTTTATTTGCCAGTCCGGCCAGCTGTGCCCCTTTTCACAGCTAATTTTGTCAGTGACGCTATTAGAGCCTACGTCTAAGCAGAAGGTTGTAAGTAGGAAAAAAGTAAAATTAAAAATAATCTCAATATGCTATATTAATAAAGAAAATACAATAAATAGGAAAAAAGAAAGTAGAAGATTGTTAATAAAGTAAAGCAATGTAAGTTAGATAAAGAGTGTTAAGTAGATAGGACAAAGAGAAAAGTAATGGGAAATCACAAAATTTTTCAGCCTGTCCGGCAAGCTATGCCCCTGCTCATAGCTGGAAATGGTCAGCGACTTCCCGAAGGTATCCTGAAAGCAACGATTTTATTAGGGGTAGAGACAGTTCGGTAGAGAAAACGTGATGCAAACTATTATAATTTTTACATAGCACGCGAAATGGATTGTGCATAGCGTAATCTGTTGTACACGTAGATAGTAATAAGGGGCGATAATTTCGGGTTGGTCTAGCCGGAACAGAGAATTGAAGACGCCCTAGCAGAAAAGGAGAATCTATGTCGCCAATAATCAACTTATGTAGAAGGACAACACCGAGAATTGTCCTACGGTTGGTTAACGACGGAAAGTTGAGAAGAAGCAGTCTGCTGGAGTAGGATGGCAACCGAAGATTAGGGTCCCAATTTAAGCATCGTGAGGCAAAAAGCAGAAATTGCTTCTGAACAGATTCAATACGATCCTGGCTATTGTTATACTGTGGAGACCAGATGCAAGAGCAGTATTCAAGGATAGGGCGAACAAGAGAGATGTACAGAAGTTTTGTTATAAAAGGATCGTTAAACTCTTTAGACCATCGTTTAATGAATCCAAGTACATCTTTTGCCTCATTAACAATGGTATCTATGTGAAGATTGAAACAGAGTTTAGAATCAAAAATAACGCCTAGATCCTTAACTGTTAGTATACGTTGCAAAGGGTAATTGTCGATTGTAAAACTGACAAGATAAGGTGTAGTACGATTAAATGTCATAAACATACACTTTGAACAATTTAGATGCAATTAACACCAAAGTTGCTTAGCGTTCAAATCGTCTTGTAGACGAGAATGATGTAGGGGGTTAGTGTATGATACAAAAAGTTTGACATCGTCCGCATACATGAGGACACGGGCATGTGATATAACAGAGGGAAGATCATTTATAAAAAGAGTAAAGAGTAAAGGTCCAAGATGACTACCTCGAGGAACACCAGAAGTAACGTGAACCCTTTTAGAGGTAGTCAACCTCAGTATTACTCCTTGGGTCCTACCTTTTAAATAAGAATTAATCCAAAGTAAAAGTGACAGAGGGAAACCTATTCGGTCAAGTTTAAAAAGTAAAATGTCATGGTGCACAGAGTCAAACACCTTACAGAAGTCAGTGTAAATGACATCAGTTTGCATGCAGGAAAGCATCATTTACCAATGAAGTAAACTCAAGAAGATTGGTCGTAGTTGACCGATTCTTTACGAATCCATGTTGAACAGGGGAAACAACTGATTTGCAGAAATGCTGCAAATTCGAAGTGATTATTTTTTCAAATAATTTAGGAATAGCGGACAGTTTTGCAAAGCCCCTGTAATTTTGTATATCAGACTTCCCACCTCTCTTGTGAAGACGAATGATAAAAGATTCTTTCCAAAGAGATGGAAAGACAGAAGTTTCAAGGGATAGATTAAAAAGCTTTAGCAATGGAAAAAAAAAGGGAAGAACTACACTCCTTGAGTAGACAACTAGGAATATTGTCCGGGCCAGGAGAGTAAGAAGATTTTAAAGAGTTTATAGCTAATAGGAGAGAGGAGTGTGGAATAATGGAGGGAGGTATAGAACTAGCGGAAGAAATAGTATAAGGGTAAGAATTAGTATTAGGACAGACTGAAGAGTAAGTTGATTGGAAAAAATTAGCAAAGAGGTTAGAAGAATCAGTGTCATTGCTAGCTTTATCCATCATAAGAAAAAAAGAAGATGGCAAACTTAAAGATTTACGCTTCAAGTTTACAAAATTATAAAACATTCTCTGATTTCGAGCGAATTGCCTTTTACAACGAGCTAGATAATTCTCATAGCATTGAGAATTAAGAAAAAAGAAGTTCGACTTGGCTATGGAATATTTAGCCAAGTCTGTACACGAACCAGACTTTTTAAACTTTTTAAAATATTTGGATTTTACATTTTTTAGATGTGATAATCTGGGAGTAAGCCAGGGTGGTTTTGAAAAAGTAGTCGAAGGAATTGACTTAGGAATACACACATCTAAGAGGGAGTTTAGGGTGATATAAAAAAAATTAATGGCTGTATTCATATCAACTGAGTCATATAAGAAAGACCAATCGGTTGAATAAATAAGCTGATTCAGCAAAGAATAATTTCCTTTGCGAAAACAACAGCGGGGCTTATTGGCTGACGAGCACGAAGTGAAAGGATTACAATTTAGCATTGCAATCTCTAAAGTTGGATGATAGACATCCTCAGGAAGAGATAAAGGAGGGGACCTAGACACATTAGAAATAAGGTAGTCGTTAACAAATATAAGGTCAAGTGTTCTATTCATATGATTAGAAATTGAATTGATTTGAAACAACGAAAGATCAAGCATGCAGTCTATAAAATCGTGCTGTGCTGAGGGCACTAGATAATTTTCAGCAGTGAATAATGACCAAGAAATGTTCGGCAAATTAAAATCACCCAACACCATTAATAGGTCATTATCACGCACGTGTGAAGAAACTTCTTTAATACAAGTAATATGATTCATATAAACTTGAATATTAGAAGAAGGTGGGACATAAGAGCATGCTACATAGATATTCCGTGTAGGAAAAGACACCTTAACTGAGACAATCTCAGCGTCAGTATGCTTACTAAAACAGAATAGTTCAGACTGGAGAGTGGCTTTAACGGCAATTAACACCCGACCACCTCGAGTCGGCCGATCATTTCAAAATAAAGTTATTCGGTAAAATCTCAAAATCAGATATGGTTGAGGTTAACCATGTTTCTGAAAATGCTATTATATCCGAATCAAGGGAAGTGCTGGCCGTGAAATGATTTTTAAGCTTTGAAATGAGACCTCTGACAATCTGATAATGAATAAAGATTTGGTCAGAAGATGGAGCTAGTTTTTTGGGGCAGAAATGGTACCCTGTATTGAAGGAACTGGAAGGGTGACAGGCTGGTTACGCTTTTTAGGCTTGAACTCATGAACAATCATATGTGGTGGCCAAAATTTGGGATCACAAATGATGGGGAACATATCATGTGAAACATTTATTTTGAATGATGATATTTCACGAGGGGTGGATAAATTAAATTTGGTTATTGACACGCTAGCAGAAGATTTGCTAGCAATATAGGCTGCCAATGACTCAGAAGTGGTGTCCGACGAAAGTCGAGACACAAAAACTTGCATACGAGGGGCAACTACCGTTAAAGTAGGCGCTGATGGGGCTGTAGGTAATACAGGAGTTGGAGGAGCTAACGAGGCACAATGATTGTTTTTAACAATCTGGGCAAGATTGCGCGCAGGTCTACCTTTGCGGCCAGGAGCTGACGGGGCCGAGGCAGTTTGATTAATTGTGACGGGATCAGGTACGGGCTCTACTGAGACTAGTACAGGGGTTGAAACAGGGGTAATTAGACAGTCGCTTGCAGAAGGCGATAAAGACAACATTGGAGATACCTCCAAGTTGCTAGGAAGGGACAAGAAAGTGGTAGGTGTCTGAACAGACGAAGAGGGCAATTGCACAAGTTGAGGCTCCAACCGGCGATTGGTTGGGGACTCGAATTTATATTTGCTAAGCAACTCGAAACTTGCGTCAAAATTACTTGAGAGCTGCTTAGCCACATTATTTAATTTTAAAAATTGATTTCCCACAGAATTATACATTCTGGAGAAATCAATTTGCTTGTCGATGCATTCTGGGCACGACCAACGCAAGCCACCGCAGCCCTTCTTGGCAATAGCAGCGATCTTCTCGCAATCACGCCCAGGGAGACCTGCACATTTAGCATATCATCATATTCTCACACAGCCAGCAATTTACAAATTGCGGCAGTGCAGAATCGTTAGCCTGCTTGAACGTACACGGTTTCTTACAGCACGACTTAATTATTAAATGCGTATGCAAGTTGCGAAAGCGCAGAACAAAACAAATACGGTGCACAAGATAGAGCAACTAAACACTCAAAAAACAATTATTCGTACACAAACCAATTGTTTGGAGCGAAAAGCAATAGAAAAAATCGCGGGAGCGCGATGCACAAGCAGGAAGTATGCAGCGAACACACGCACAAACAAGTGTATGCACAGGGGAGCACCAAGGCAAAAGAATCAAAACAGGGAATAACAACAAACACGGAACTGACGCCGCGTTTTATAAAATGCAATAATTAACAGACTTACGCTGCACAACAGATAACACTTTGCACAGTTTATAAAAGTTTTTAAATAAAGCACCGAAAAATGCAAAATTTTGAAATAAAATGCAGGATAAAAGCGCAAAAATATATAAAAGTCTTGGAGCACAAGTAAAACACGTCAATCACTCTCAATTGAGAACTCTCTCTGAGTCAGACTTTCAGCTTCCTTTGCACGAACCCAGGTCCGCTTCTAATTTTGTTTTGGTTCCTGATTTTTTATATGGTTGTTAAGGCCGGTATTGGAACTGGAGTTTTTGATATACCAAAAGAAGAGGAATGCCGTCGATATTGCGTTGCTCGTGACGAAAATCATTTGCGTCATTCTTGTTGTGGTTAGTGTGTCACTCATTTTATTTCTTTAGATTTGGTGTTCAATATTGAATTTACCGTTCCTAACAAACAATGGATTCTACCCGTAAATAATTTGTAAGGGGCTAAGTCTGCTGTTGTAGCGTCATTGTAAGCGAAACATGTATCTTTCGGTTGATATTTCCTCATGTAAATTGGGATGCCCTATCGTTTTTATTCTGCCCAAAGTTAATCTATATGTGTTATTTCCGTAAAGGTTGAATGCTATCTTTGCCGTTAAAAGTGTTTGCATAATGTACTATATAACTCACAGAAGTCTTTATTTTCTTTAGAATGTCATAAGCGGATATGAAATTTGTAATAGAACGTACAATATTAATTGTGTATCTAATCAAAATGTTATAAATGTTGTATTTTCTGATTGTATATAAGTATAAATGATGTTTGAGGGTATATTAGAGGTTTGTGGGTGTTTGAAATTTTATTTTTTGGGGATTTAGACCTATTTGAGAACTGGGCAGATTGATTTATTTTCTGCGGACTTTTGTGTTTCATGTAAAGCAATTTTTTCCTTTTAAATGAGCTTTCATTTCGTCGATACTCCTGTGTATGAGTTATCGATAATATATTTATATTCTGAACCCATTGAAAATAGAAAAATCGCGTGTAATGGTTTTGTGTAGGTGTATATAACAGGCAGAGGGATGCATCTCCACCTCATAAAGTATATGTAATCATACTCAGGACCAGAAGTAACTGGCAGCCCTAGGTGAGTGATAGTCTAGCTTATTGCTCTATATTTCACTTGTGGCATTATATGGGCTGGGTCAACGTCTCGTTGAAGAAAAAGATTTATTACATTCCCTCTTTGGTGAATGTACTCCCAATTCGATTCCTTCGGCTGGTTCTTCTAGACCAAATTAAAAAATATTAAGTCTAATTATTTTAAAAACGTTAAGAAGTCTGGTTCGAGTATTGATTTCGTCAAATGCTCCTTAGCCAAGTCAAACATATTATTCTGAATTGTCTAGTCCGAGAATTATTTTACTCGTAAAGTTAATTTGATCAAAGCCCGAGACAGTTTTACAGATTTGTAAGCTTAAAGCGCTATTCTTCAACTTTGCCATCCTCTTTTTTTGGGAACGATAAGGAAAGCAATGGCTCTGATTCTGCTAACCTCTTTGCAGAACTTTTTCAATTAACCTACTCCTCTCTTTTCCCAGACAACATGTCTTACTCTTATATTATTACTTTCGCTAATTTTTTCTTTTCAGCTATAAGACAAGAAAGCCGCAACTAAAACAAATTACAAGTATTTCTGTTTACATATAAATAAATATTTAAATAAGAAGTCCTCGCGGATTTTCGTTATAAGACTTTATTTTGATTATTTTATTATTTGGGTAACACAAAATTAATAAATGTTTTATGGTTTATAAAACACTAGGCCGATACGCCGTAGCGAGTGAGTTAATGTATGCGCGAAGTCGCTGGACAGATGTGCCTCAGTGAAAGCCGAATTAAAAATTAAATTTACAAAAGATTGATCAAAATTCCCTAAGCTATTGTGTGCTTTTCACAAACGCCGCTGGAATGGTTAGCTTGCGCCTCGTGCGCTACTGTCGCGCAAGAACATCCGGCCAGAGCTATGTCAGCATCTGTGGCTGGTGGTTTATTACATTTTGCTGACCTATGTTAACTCGTAAGAACATTCGGCCCAGTAATATATCAGCATCTGGAGCTGGTCTTGTTGGTCCCCTCTTAAGTTAAGGCCGCCCTCGGCTGCTCCTATCTCGGCGATCACTTTCTTGGCCGATGTCATGATTTTGGTGAGCCGACGGTAGGTGCCCACGCTGTCGACCCTTCCAATTTCGTCCTTGACTTCCTTGATGATCTCCAGGTTACGTTCATTTAACCGATTAAGGTAAGGGAGACTCAGCACGTCTTGGTGGTAGGTGACGTTCAGAAGGGGAGATGCCGCGATGCCGGGGAACTTACTCTGGACGTTGTTGCGAGAAGTGTCAAGTACTTAGTTCATTGATCAGCGCCTAATTACTGAACGTGATTACATTCGTACTGTGAACCCAAGTCTCAGTAAGTGACTCGGCTGCATTTTGCCAAGCCACCAGCATGCAGCTCTCTGGCAAAATAGCTGGTCGGTGAAAGTTGACAAAAGGTTCCTCTCGGCGTGGAAGCGCAATTCATACGGCAAGCACTTGATCTCCGCATTGATCTATAGTGTTGTCGTCAATTTGTAGCACAGCATTCTCATGTGCAACTGGATACAGCATCACTTTCCTGCAAGCCATTTTGATTTACGGGCACTTGATGATAAAGTGAAGGGCATACACAGATTGTAATACTTTAACAGACGCAACGGACATAAGGTTAGCTATCGGGAACTTAATGATAAAGTGAAGGGCATTAACAGATTGTAATACTTTCACGGACGCAACGGACACAAGGTCAGCTATTGACCTGTGGGCTCATCGATCCAAACTGATTTTAAACCTGCGTGATCTAATATATTTGGGCTTATGATATTAATTTTTACAAGGATAACAGCGAGCATCAAATTCTGCATTTCCAACAACATTTTACTCCGAGCTAAAAGAGTCTCGTATATATCCCGGAATCTTTCTGATTATTTTTTGCAGCTTTTAGTAATGTGTTGACACTTGTAGTGAGTTGATTAATTTGTTCCTGAGCTTTTGTGTTGATAGCTACCTGTCTGTTGTTAGAGTTCACCAATTTATTGGAGTCAGGAGTTCCCGAAACTACTGTGAGGGGTGTGCTCAAGAAATCTTAGCTTCTTGAAAACCTGTCGTGCACGCCAAAAGCCTCTATTAGATCTCTGAGGTGGGACGCATCTACGCTTAGAAACTTTCTCATGTGTGACTGCGGAAACAGAGTTCTTTGCTGTGTGCCTGACGAAATCGCATTCCTCCCAGACCAGAACTTGGCAGTCAACAATGGGTATATACTTTGCGTATGAGTAATTAGTCACACGCGCTGCTGAACTTGCATAAAAAAGAAATAGCAGAAACGCGAACTTGCGGAAAACGGACCAAACAATTACGTGTCTTTCTAAAGGCAATGTCAAGTGGCGTAAATATTTAAACTTAAAGGTGAAGCCTAGTGGCTCAAATGTTGAAACTTATAATTAAATTCAAGATGCATAGAATCGATCTTTTATTTGAGCTCTCACCCTACTTAAGGTTGTCCTTGTGGACCACCATCCCTCCAATGAGAACGGTCGTCGCGATCCGTTTATTGCCAAGCCTGCGGTTTCTTTTTATAAGGACTTTTTCGCCTACTTCAAAGACTCTATTCTGTCGATGGTCGTTCAGCCTAACCCATTTAGTGCATCTAGTGAACTCCTTAACTTTGCTGATATTTCCCCTTGAGGTTCGCCTGAGGGCACATGGAGGGTATAAACAGGTCTCTTGTTGATGACCGAATATTATGTCTTGTTATAATCAATCGAGGCTGGCATTATGACTTCGACTGAGTCACTGATGTTTTTCTCCAGCTTGAGGCAACGTGCAAGCTCGGCTAGAGTGCTATGGAAACGCTCGACTTGGCCATTGGATATGCTATGCAGCTGCGGCGCATTAACAATATATACTTCGTAGTTGTTTAACAACAGTGTCTTTATCTTTTGAGAATTCGTCAAAGAGTCGTTGTCGCAATAAATTGTTCTGGCTCGTGGAAAGAAATTTATGAGCTGCAGTAGTGGAGCTTTTAATTCCCCGATAGTGCGCGATTAAATTGGTTGTACGACTCAAATTTAGTGAACCTATCAACACAGGTCAAAAAAAATTTGTTTGTCCCTGGAAAATATATCAATGTGTAGAAATTCCCCAGGAGTCTCAGAGATCGGAGTTACTCCCTACTCCTGTCTTTTCGGGTGCCTACGTTTTTGGCTGCTGAGCAGATTCTATAACTTTCCGCAGTTTCCTTAGCCAACTTCGCTATTTTATGGAAATAGCGATAATATTTGATAATACTTGCTTAACATTTTCTTCAGCTGCTCTGTGCGCTCTATTATGTTCGGCAACGAATTTCTCTCCTCTCGTCAACGTTGAAGCACTAACCAAACAACATATAGACTGGACATGAGTACCGGAAAGTATAAAATAAAATGTATTGGAGGCATCTGGTCCAAAATCGTGAGTAAGGGAGTAAGATATACATATGATATATTTTTAAACCGCTAACTCTACAGGAAAGTTCTTGGCGCACTCTCTTCCATATGATTTGTGCGATAGAACGGCAACGCTGTTAACTTTTATCTCGCTCGCACATACTCTCAGCTCTCAATGCTTTATGTTTAGGGATCGTTTCAATGTGTGTGTGTATGTGTCCGACAAGCAAAACTGCGCAAAAGTTCAATTTTTCCAAAATGCTGAGGCATTTAAAATATTTTGGACTCGCTATTCACGCATACTTGCATATTTTGTATATGAATAGACGCATTTTTGCGCTTGTGTGCCTGTTGCTTGCCTGCCTGCCTGTCCCCGATGCAAATTTAACAAGATTTTACGATTTCTTATTTTCGACCTCTACACATAGACACACACATACAAGTGTCTGTGAATGGGCTGATCATGGGCGCAAAAGAAAATACATTATTGGCACGCGTCTGATAAGAAATCCTAAAATCTTGTTAAAATTGCATCGCTGTGGACTGTGGCTGCGCAGGAATCAGTATTCAGCTCGTCAAGAGCGTTGAGCTGTTGTCGCGATAGCGCATCAGCAACTAAATTCTCCTTGCCTGGCTAATAAAATATTCGCGCATTCGTTTCCTCAATGCGCGCCTTCCATCTTTTAATTTTGGCATTCGGGTTTGACCCAGAAACGGCAACAATTAACGGATGGTGGTCCGTGAAAATGTTAATGTGTTTTATCCCATATAGGTAGTGGCGTAGCTTGCTAAGGGCCCAAACTATAGCCACAAGCTCCCGCTCGTTGGTGGCGTTGTTCAGCTCCGGGGGTTTCAATGTTCTGGAAATCATTGAGATGGGGCGACCCTCTTGAGAAAGCACTGCCCCTATGCCGTAAGCTGAAGCGTCGGTCGTTAGATCAAATGGCTTCTTAAAGTCAGGGTATCTGAGCATGACGTTTTCTGCTGACAAAATGTTGCGAAGCTTTTGGGATGCGTGACGCTGAAGCTCAGATAATTCTAACGGGATATTTCACGATCTGTGTTTACTTACTGACCCATTCTCGCCCTTTAGAAGATCAGAAATGGGTTTGCTATTGAGGAAAAGTCTTTGATGAAAAACCTTAAGTAACTCGCCAGTCCTAAAAATGATCTGATCTCGAATATATTCATTGATTCTGGGAACTCCTGAATCGCTTTTACACGAAACCAAGAAAAGAAAAAGAAGAAGCAAACTTGACATATAGGGTATCCCCTAGTCGGGAGCTCCCGACTAGAACCTCTTCCTTGTTTAATATTTTTTTTTGCGAATTTTTCACAATTAGTGTCAGAGAGTTTAAGTACTCACAATCTTAAAAGCCTCATGTGCCAAAATAAATAATCAAAACAATTTAAAGCCCCATAGAAAATGAAAGAAAAAAATGTTAAAAAACACAGCTATCAAAAAAGAAAAATTTGATGAAAACTCTCCGCTGGAAGGCCTTTCATCAAGGAATACTTGTATGTCTGTCCCTTTTGTTTTGATTATATTTTCGTATTTTTGGCATAGATAAGCACAGCCAGAGAATTCTATTTCACGATCTGTGTTTACTTACTGACCCATTTGCGTTTTGCGTTTGAGGCAAAATCTTTCTTTAAAAAATGCGATTTTTCCTTGGAGATTCTCATATTTTCTTCGAACAGGCTTTTTAAGACCCACTCTACATGTTGGATATGAGAATTTTCGTCTTTTGAGAAGACGATGACATCGTCAACATAGACATAGCAAGATTTGCCAAGTTGCTTACGCAGTACGCTATCAAGAGTTCTTTGGAAGCTGCTGGCCGCATTCTTCAACCCAAGGGGAAGTCGACAAAATTCGTTCTTCCCCCCGTTAACTGCAAAGACTGTTTTTTCACGGTCACGCTCTGCTAGCGTGATCTATTGATTGACGGATTTTAGGTCACATGTTAAAAAGTATTTAGCTTTGCCAAGATTCCCCAAAATCATTGGAATGTTAGGCATAGGGTATCTGTCTGTGAAGGTTTTCTCGCTAAGTTTACGAAAATCAATAACGAGGCGCATATTCTTGTTACCCAACTCGTCCGTCCCCTTCTTGTCCGCCGCCCAAATGGGGTTGTAGGGGGAAACAGATTGGTTGATGATACCGTTCTTCAGAAGGCTTTGAATTTCTTTATTAACGAATTCCGCTGGTCTAATGGGAAAGGAATATAGTCGGACATAAGCTTGTGGTTCATCAGTGGTCCTCATAGTGTCCACCACTGATGTGTTATAGGGAAGTACTTCTTCCGGATCCGCAAAGACCTTATGTTTGCTTTGTAGGCGAGAAGAAAGACAAAGTGACACTCCTGCTTGCGTGAGCAAGTCGAGCCCCACAATTCCATCAAATGTGAACAGGTCTGGGAGTAAGAAAAATATGGCAGTTTTGCCGAACTGAGATATAAGGCACTTATGAGTAATCGTCGCGGTGCCTTGTATAGAATGGGTAGAGAAGAAAGAACTAACAGCACATACCGTTTAGATTTTTATGTGGCCTGATATAATTCTTGAAACCGATCGTGTTGATGAGAAATCTCATCTGGATCCCTGCTACTGTCCTACTGATGTAGGGCAGCAGGAAGCTTCCACTAAAAAATTGAGCGTGTCTAAGTCATATTCGCTGTTCTGCTGCTGCTGCAGAGCTAGCATTCGCACCTGAATCTTGACCAGGCTCGTGAGCTGTGTGATTGACTCTCTGCCTCCTTTGTCAGCTTAAGCGCCCAGACGTGGCCGTTTTTTTAGCCTTGAGGAGCGCTAGAGTTAACGTAGGCTGGTGCCTGCGATTGATGTGGAATTTTTGACATAGATGGATCGACGTCCATTGGTTCCTGTGACCTGCCACCTTTGTTCCACCTGCCACTCTGTTCCTGAAATTGACTTTGTTGGTGTTGCTATTGTTTAGTCAAGTAAGGATTTTTGAAACCGCTGGGTTGCGGATCCCCCTGCTGTTGACCCCTATCTAGATGACGGACCTGCGGCCTCGGGATCACTTTTTATGCCCTATCTTCTTGCCCTTTTGCGAAGCTAGCGGCAAAGGCGTACCTCTTGCGCTGGTGCTAGGGCCGACGGTAAGTTCTTAGGCTTTGCCGCAAACACGACTTTCGTCAGGCTACGTTTTAGGCCTAAGACAAAAGCACGCAACGCATCATCACTGAACTTCGTACATAGCGCTTGTGCCATGCTTGGTTCAAATCATATGTTGACCTTATTGGAAAGAAGAGTAGGCTTTTTCTCAAACTCGTTATAGTATTGTAAAATTGTTAATGAGCTTAGTGTGCTCATCTCTTTCTCTATGACGTGAATGCCTCTCTTATCCCTGTATGTGAAATAGAGATGGTTTATTATGGCATCCAAATTCATTACTGTGCCAAACTGACCCAAAACACCATCAGCTGTCCCTATAATTTTTCTCTTAATAATTATGACCGCCTGGTAGTGGTAGTGGTAGTGGCGTGAGCTGCCGTCGTATGGGTTGTAAATTTTATCGCAGGTTGTCTCCAAGAGGCACACCAGTAAATTTTGGTCAATTGCCTGGACCGGATGTGTTTCTATACTACTGGCAGATATTCTGTCTGTCAATTCTTGTATCCGAGTGCCTAACGAAGCCCTCAGTTCTGTCTCTCTTTTCTTCAAAAATGCGCTCTGCGCAGTTAAGGCGGAGGTCACTGCGGCCAACACCAAAGCCCTAAGCTACTCATGCTCCATTCCCATTTTACACCTATCGTCAGCGATTTCTTGCGGGACGGCTTTCCTACCTAAGGTTGAGGCGTCTGACTCAGATCCCCTCGCAGAGCGGTCTCTATACCTGATAAACGAACTGTTCATTGACTATACTGTCAACAATAATAAAAACACAGTTTCAAGGGCCAATCAACAACAGTAAATTAAATGAATGCTTACAGAGGAGAGTTCATTGAAAATTGCTGATGGATGCAAAATTGTGTTGCACAAAGTAAGTTGGAATAAAAATTACTGCAATTTTTTATATTTTATTTTGTTGTTGTTTTATTGCTTGACGAAACGAGTTCATTCCTACATGTTTGTAAAAATTAATTTCATTAATTCAAGTATTCCTGAATAGAGTACCTGGACTTATTTATAAAAGTTTTAATTATATTTTTTTTTTTAGTTGGAGCCCATTAGAAGACAGGCACATAGCTGAAACAAGATTAAATCATATATTCAAGTTATTTGGAAAAATTCAGTGCTTTTCAATGGATGTTATCGGAAAACAGGTTATTTTTTTAGTGATATCGAAAAAAATCGGTTGATATTTATATTATTTTGCAGATTGGACCCGCCTACGTTCATCTCGTTTTGCACTCCCCCACATTTGGAAATTTTCAAATATTTCAAACCATTACTCCAGTAGAACCACTATTACAAAAAGTAGTACACAGATTTTACGCTTCCCGATTCATGGCACCAATTATGAAGTTTTTAATTTTTGGAGAAACCGTTATGGTATGTAAATTATTTCCAAATTTTGAACTACATATTCAAATTACAACTTTTTTTTTTAAATCAAGTTTGAGCGGGATTTGAATATATGGAATCATAAAATGTACCGGAACAACCCTATGCTTCTAATGGAAGAATCCTCACTAAAAAAATTTAGGAAATGGTATGCACAGTTCTACACGGTAAACAGTAAATCATTTCAATTAGAAACCAATACAAATTGGTAGCAAACAAAAAAAAACAACAATTATACCGACTATGTCAATATCTTAAAATAAATTCAAAACTATTGGATTACAAAAATATCTGTTTTGGTTGAAGTAAGCATGACGAAAAAATTAAAACGGATCCTAAGCGGATCAACAGACAATCCCCAAGCGAAGTCTCATAAAATTCAACAGCATCACGTATGGAAGAGAGAGCGGAAAAGTAGGAAGGAGATACTTAAGATAATCCGTGCCTTTGGTTAATGATTATATATCGATTCGTAAAAATTCCTTGATTTAGTGGTTGAGATTTTCCTTGAACTTTTTTCTTTTGTTCTCCAAAGCTAACAGATGCGTGCCTTCAAGTGATATAAATTGCAAATAAATTGGAAAATAAAATAAAGTAATAAGTAAATCAATAGACAAGTAAGTAATGTTTATATTTGGAAGGTTTTTTTTTATTAATACTTTTCTGTGCCTCCTCAGTAATAAAGTAGGTTTTTTGAGTAGGAAAAATAGAGAGTAAAGATTTCGGATTACTAACTTCTATAAAAATAGAAAAACGTCTTTGAAATGAAGAAGCCGCCAATATATTTGCTAGGCTCTGCATGTAAGACGATGCGCAGATAAAAATTATAGCGTTAATAAAATTAGTACAAAAAATGAAGTAGAATATAAAACACAATTAAATTGTTGTCTGTTATCTTGAAGAATTATTCAAGGATGCTATATCACCAGAAGATATTAACAAGTACGGGGTTCTAGTCGGGAGCTCCCGACTAGGGAATACCCTGCATTCCAATGCCAAATGCAGTTCGCGCTAAATGAAAAAAACAGTTCCCTTGGCAAGGTTCAAACACGCCACTCGCCACATTACTTGCTGACGACTCTACTCAACACACCAGCCACACCAGGCATAAAAAAATAGTTTCCCTGGAAGGTTTGAACTCGCGACAGACCGCAACACTTTCTATACCTCAACTCAACAGTCACACCAATAATGCATGCAGTTGATAGAATTCGAAGCAGACTCGCATGAATGTGTGTGTGTGTCATATATACAGAAATTCGTGAATTTTGTGCTGGCTAACGCTGAAATGAGGAAAGTCAAAGCATATTTTCTTTAACATCGTTTGTGTTTCTTAACCGATTTTGATGAAATTTTTTACAGTACATCTTATTATGCCATTGAATATTTGGGTATTCAAATTCAATTGCATTAAAATTGTGGCTCAAATTGGGCAATACAAATTGGATTCGTAACTTGATTTATAGCTCTGCGATGGTATCGGGGAGGTGGCAATAGGTGTAAAATTAAGGATACTTAATATACTTATTTATAGTATTCTAGAAGCAACATATCAAGTTTGGTGACTCTTGTTCTTAATATTTAACCAATTTGCTCAAAAAACAGGGTGTCGATATCGATTTTTATCGATTGCTTGGAAACGAAGTAAGTTACTAGATACTAGATCGGAAACAAACTCGATCTGCGCAGGCGCTAGGAGGACCTCCAGCTAAAAATTTCTATAGCTCTTATAGATTCTGATGTCTTTGCTTTGTACATACGAGCAGACGGGCGGACGGTCAGATGGCCGGACGGACATACGGACGGACAGACAGACGGATATGGCAAGATCGACTGGCTGTTGATGCTGATCAATAATATATATAGTTTATGGGGTCGGAAATACTTTCTTCTGGATGTTACATACATTCGCACATAAACATAATACCGTTTTTACCCATTTTCAATGGGCTCAAGGTTTACAAAAAAGGCTCATTTACCATAGGAAGCAACAACAAATCAACTGCAAAACAATAACAGAGCGCAGGAAACCCAATTTTTTTTCTCGACGTCTGTTTTGATCGCTGTAAAGTTTGTCCAAGATTTTAATGCATAGAAAACTCAATGCAATGAAAGAGGGAGATAATGCCATTGTGTTTGTTGATAGTTTCTCTGTTGTCCCTATAAGGCAGCGTGTAGAAACAACAAGAACCTAATTCGGTTACTAAATTGTTGTTGCAGAGTCTATTCCCGGCTGAAGTATGTAGCAAATTCGAATGTTAGCAGGCTACGGCATTCAAATCAAATACGCACATGGCAGTTTAACTCAACAAATATGACGTCACGTGTGTATACAGAAATTCTTGCAATTTGCGCTTGCTGCCAGCCAAAACACGGTTTTCTTTTATAGCTTCTGTGTTTCTCAACCGATCTTGGTAAAATTTTCTACGGTAGATGTTATTGTGCTATAGGTTATTCGTACTTATATTCAAAAAGTCAAATGCATTTTAATTGTGGTTATATTGGTGGGCTGTATACATTGGCGGGGAGGTGGTGATAGCTATAAAATATAAGACAATATATATTTATGGCGATCTAGCCATGTCCGCCTGTCCGAGACTTGAAATTTTGAACTTTTTTAGTGCTCGCGCAGTACGAGTTTGTTTCCGATAGACGATAACTTGTTCAGTTTCCAGGCAGTCGATATTGAAATATTATTTTTTTGACCATCTTTCATTTTTTAGTTATCACCACTAGCCCGCTACCACCAAATTGAAATAAATGAAGTAAAAACACTGTTTGTTGTAGTAAGCGGTAGAGATAACAGCGACGGCTGCGGGCAGTAACAGCAGAAGATAAAAATTAAAATTACAGCTCTAGAGCAAATAACGTTTGCTCTTTGTTAGTTGCTGTCTTTCATTGGCTCTTTGCCTCCTGCATTGACGCCCGCTGCCCCGCTGGGTGGAGCTCAATTTCGGTTGTTTTGCATATTATCTGCAAATCAAGTGGTCGTTGAAACACAGGTTGCAGTTCTTAAAGTAAAGATTAAAAATGTATGTGAACGACTCAATAGATTGTCCTCTGAACTTGATCCCACGCGACTTGGCGATGTTGATGACTACGAGCTGCAAGATTACATATGCATGGCATCTGACAAGCAGGCGAGATTTGAAACGACCTATGATAGTTTGTTGGATGTAGATCAGGCCAGCATTGAAGAGGATCTTCAGTCAAGTTTTTAGTCAACTATAAAGCGGCTACGAGTGTCCCTTCAACGCGAGCGCGGAAATCAAGGTAAGATTCAGCAGATTCCACATTCCTTCACTTTCAATTCAGCCGCAGCCGATGATCCGCTCTCTACTTTTGTTGTTTAGGACCACTCTCGATTACCTCAACTTCAATAGAGACAGTTTAGTGGATGCTACACAGAATGGTCTGACATCTCGAATATGTTCACCACGGGGTCGTGTTTGATGGTTCGGCAGCTACTACCTCTGGACAAGCTGAATGCTGCTGAATGGGGTCTTGCCATTAGTTACCATCCAACCGAAACTGTGTTCAATTCAATGCGTTTTCGTACATTTGCAGTCGCCCTCACAGGCGACGAATGCAAAATGAATCGATGCGTACGAGCCGAACCAGCAGACAGCTAATTTCAATGTATCATATGCCGGGATTCTCACCATTAGAAGAAACATATTTACATATAAGACACCATCACCTAACCCACAAAACCAGTATCGTTTCTCTCAGTGCTGGGTATGCACCAACTGGCTGAGCAGAAAGCATTCCCCAATAGCGCGGACGTTGTTATAAGGGACTTCTATGTGGATGATCTTATCTCTGGTGGTAGCTGTGTTCAAGAAGCAGTTGAGATATTGAAGCAAACGTGTGGACTACTTACCAACGGTAGCTTTGAGCTGCTACTGTACTCCCTACACATACCGGAAGAGGTTAGAAACTCGCTGCTTAAGTTCAACAATGATAGCGATATCACGAAAACGTTAGGCCTCGCTTGGGATCTCGCCTCAGACTGTTTTCTTTTTCTCCAGACTGACAAAATGATCAATTCTGTCCTTTTTACGACGAGCAATTTCAGTTTCCCCGTCGTACACTCTTAGCCGACAGCACACTTGAAATTTACGGATTTTGTGATGCCAGCCTGGGCGCTTATGGAGCACGCGTCTATACAGTTTCAAAGTGCCATCTCTTGTGTTCCAAGTCGAGTGTCGAGACCTTGAAAACCATCACTGTACCAAAAGTGGAAATCTACGGAGCTACATTATTGGCTTAACTTCTCAACGAAATTAGATTCTGTCAGACTCTGCTGTAGTTTTTCCTTAGCTTCGCATTGATGCTTCCAAATTCAATATTTTCGTTGTCAATCGGCTGGCAGCCATCCAAGAGCTCACCTCTGGCATAGAATATAATTTCACAAGGAGCACTGCCCAGTGAGCTCTGAGGTCTCCTTTATGGGCTCATGGCCCGAGCTTTCTCAACAAAGACAAGGAAGAGTGGTACCTGTGTACCTGTAGAATCCTTGCCAAAACTTCGATACAAGGTTTTACTCAGACCTGCATCGCAACTTAATTGCTCAATAGACTGCAAGTTTATCAACTCGTTCCCCAAGCTATAACGCGTCTTTGCTTACATTAACAAGTTTTTAAATAGAATCCGAGGAGCTGAAGTAACTGTAAGCCACCCGTGAAATGCTACATTAGTCTGTTTATATGCTTTGCTACAAAGGCAATGCACTTAGAGCTTGTAAAAGATTTGTCTACAATATCGTTTCTAAACACACTAAAAATGTTCATCCTGACTCGCATTCGCCCTTCAAGGATCTGGTCTGACAATGCGACAAACTTCGTAGGCGCTAAGAATGAGCTGGCAGATCTCAGCCGCCTGTTCATGCACGAGCATGTCAAGACTGTTCACGTGTTTTGCCTATCCGACTCAAATGAATGGTCGTTCATCCCTCCTCGGTCTTCGCACTTTGGCGGGCTATGGAAAGCCGCTGCGAAGACTGCGAAGCACCATTTTTCTCGCTCTGTCGGCCCTTCCATCTTGGATTTCGATTCGCTGCGCACGCTCATCTTCCACATTACGGCAATTAATTATTCTCGACTATTACTTATACTTACAGAGCATCCCGATGATCTTGACGTCTTGACACCAGCACACTTCCTGGGTACAGCGCCATCTTCGTCATATTGAGCCTGATTTAAGGAAGCTTAATTTAATCCTCTTAGCTATTTTCAGCGCGTCACATATCTCCAACAAGTTACTTAGGCTCGTTGGCGCGAAGAATATTTAACGTTTCTTCAACAGCGCTTCAAATGGCGCACTCCTCAGCCAGGACTCTCCATCAACAATGTCGTCCCTGTAAAGAATGAGAACCTACCGCCGCTGAAGTGGCCAGTTAGGAAGAGTGCCAGAGCTGATTTGATGGGGTGTCAAGAGTTGCAGTGCTTAAGACTACGACTGGAGTCATACGCAGTGCCATACGAAACCTGTGTTTGCAGTCCTTGCAATCCAACGTGGGTGGATGTTTGGTCAAGTGAGCGGTAGAGATAACATCGACGGCTGCGTGCATTAAGAGCGGAAGACAATAATCATAATAACGCTTGCTCTTTGTAAGTTGCTGCCAACTCTCCTTCATCGGCCCTTTGACTATTGCATCGGTCAATGCTGTTATTTCGTTCATATTGCATACAATTAGTTTTTCGTTTGATCGCAAGCGAGGCGCAACTACTTCGAGTTGGCTGCCAAGCAACAATATAAAATTTTATAAATTATAGTAAGTGCCCTGTGCGGCAAATAAATACATTCGAAACAAAATTTAATTCTTTAAATTTCGCCGCACACAAGCAGTGATAATTAATTAGTTGCATAAAGGCTTGTAACCTTTGTATTATTGAGAATACACAAATATTCTATAGTACAATAATATCCACTGTTGATTTCATCAAGATCGGTTGAGAAATTGACAAAAAATTCACCAATAGCTTTACCGAACCCTATCAACGGCATTGCAATTATGATTGCATTGTATTTTGTGCTGTGTGTATGTGCTTCAATTTAAATTCATTTTTTTCTCAATAAAAATTATTTGTTTGTGCTAAACATAAGGAAGCCGATTACTTGTATAAGCTAAAATGTAATATAGTTCCTCAACACTTATCGATATCTACTAATTGTATCGAGTATTCATTTTGTTTTCATTAAACCTCAGACTCTGTTTGGTTTTAGGCATTGTAGCTAGCTTGTTAGGTTTTGGTATAAATAAATAAAAAGAGAACTACAAAACGTTCCGGTGAAAATTCAAACAAAATAAAATGAATATGTTGATGCAAATTGAAAAACGAAAGCAATTAAGATATTTGCAGCATAATGCGTAGTGTGCTCATAACAACAGATTTGTTAATGAATACGTGTATTCATTTGTCGAAACTATGGACTAATTGACGAATTGGCATTTTAATAGGGAGCTTAAGACAATAATGTGTCTTATCAGTTCCAAGTTTTTCGGAAAATTTCGTCGATGCACTCTATGCAAATTAAGATTTAAATTAGAAGTCCTCGCGGATTTTTGTTATAAGACTTGATTTTAATTATTTTATTATTTTTTTATTGTTTATAAAACACTAGGCCGATACGCCGTAGCGAGTGAGTTAATTTATGCGCGAAGTCGCTGGGATGATGTGCCTCGGTGAAAGCCGGAATAAAAACCGAATTTACAAAAGATTGATCAAAATTATCAATGCTTTTGTATGCTTTTCACAAATGCCGCTAGAATGGTTAGCTTGCGCCTCGTGCGCCGTCGTCGCGCAAGAACATCCGGCCCAGAGCTATGTCAGCATCTGTGGCTGGTGTTATATTGCATTTTGCTGATCCCTGTTAACTCGTAAGAACATCCGACCCAGAGCTATATAAGCATCTGGAGCTGGTGTCGTTGGCCTCTGTTAACTGCTCCCCTTTTAAGTTAAGGCCGCCCTCGGCTGCTCCTATCTCGGCGATCACCTGCACCATGCAGCTCTCTGGCACAAGAGCTGGTCGGTGAAAGTTGACAAAAGGTTCCTCCCGGCGTGGAGGTGCAATTCTTAAGGGCAAGAACTTGATTTTCTCACTCAGCTATAATGTTGTTGTCAATTTGTAGCACATCATTCTTATGTGCAACTGGATACAGCAGCACCTTTCTGCAAGCCATTTTGATTTTCGGGAACTTAATGATAAACTGAAGGGCATTAACAGATTGTTATACTTTCAAGGACGCAACGGAAATAAGGTCAGCTATTGAAGTACCTGTGGGTTCATCGATCCAAACAGATTTCAAATCTGCGTTATCTAATATATTTGGGCTAATGATATTAAATTTTGCAAGGGTAACATTCTGCATTTCCAACAACATTCTACTCCGAGCTAAAAGAGTTTCGTATAAATGACCGGAATATATCTGATTAATTTTTTACAGCTTTTAGTAACGTTCTTCTCACAAGTGCGTGCGCTTATTGCCAAGCCTGCGGTTTCTTTTTATTTTGACTTTTTCGCCTACTTCAAAGACTCTATTCTGTCGCTGGTCGTTCAGCCTAGCCCATTTAGCGCATCTTATGAACTCCTTAACTTTGCTGATATTTCCCCTTCAGGTTCGCCTGAGGGCACATTAAGGGCATCAACAGGTCTCTTGTTGATAACCGCATATATTATTCTGTTATAATCAATCGTGGCTAGCATTATGACTTCGACTGAGTCACTGATGTTTCTCTCCGGTTTGAGGCAACGTGCAAGCTCGGCTAGAGTGCTATGGAAACGCTCGACTTGGCCATTAGATATGCTATGCAGCTGCGGCGCATTAACAATATATACTTCGTAGTTGTTTAAAAACAGGGTCTTAATCTTTTGAGAATTCATCAAAGACTCGTTGTCGCAATAAATTGTTCTGGCTCGTGGAAAGAAATTCATGAGCTGCAGTAGTGGAGCTCTTAAGTCCCCGATAGTGCGCGATTGAATTGGTTGTACGACTCAAATTTAGTGAACCTATCAACACACGTCAAAAAAATGGTTTGTCTGTGCAAAATATATCAATGTGTAGAAATTCCCCAGGAGTCTCAGGGATCGGATTTTCCCCAAGCTCCTGACTTCTTGGGTGCCTGTCGTATTTGGCTGCTGAGCAGATTCTACAACTTTCCGCAATTTCCATAGCTAACTTCGCCATCTTAGAGAAATAGTCTTTTAATAACACTCGCCTAACATTTTCATAAGCTTCGCTGTGCTCTCTATTATGTTCGGAAACGAGAATTTCTTCCTCCCGTCAACGTTTAAGACATCTGAAACTCGGTTTTTTCAGTGCCAGAACTTGGTGCCTGGAAACATGCGAACTAAGGCATCCTGCACCTGTGCTAGTGTGTTCAGGTTGCAATAGAGGGCATTAACTGCATTTGGATTAATTAAGTCAAGCAGTTCATCCATACGGCTGTGTGATCAGTGAAACCCACTTCATGACGCCTCTTGTCCCCGAAAAGAATGAAGTTGCGTTTGGTGGGGACGCGTGCCTCGTCAATGACAATTTGATTTTGGAAACAATTAAGTGGCTTTTCGGTCGACTCAATTGTATAGGTCAAGGATAGCTCGCTGTGGACTGTGGCTGCGCAGGAATCAGTATTCAGCTCGTCAAAGAGCGTTGAGCTGTTGTCGCGATAGCGCATCAGCAAACAAATTCTCCTTGCCTGGCTTATAAAGTATTCGCGCATTCGTTTCCTCAATGCGCGCCTTCCATCTGTTAATTTTGGCGTTCGGGTTTGACCCAGAAACGGTTGGTGGTCCGTGAAAATGTTAATGTGTTTAATCATATAGGTAGTGGCGTAGCTTGCTAAGGGCCCAAACTATAGCCACAAGTTTCCGCTCGTTGGTGGCGTTGTTCACCTGCGGGGGTTTCAATGTTCTGGAAATCATTGAGATGGGGCGACCCTCTTGAGAAAGCACTGCCCCTATGCCGTAAGCTGAAGCGTCCGTCGTTAGATCAAACAGCTTCTTAAAGTTAGGGTATCTGAGCATGACGTTTTCTGATGACAAAATGTTGCGAAGCTTTTGGAATGCGTGACGCTGAAGCTCAGAGAATTCTACCGGGATATTTCACGATCTGTGTTTACTTACTGACCCATTCTCGCCCTTTAGAAGATCTGAAATGGGTTTTGCGTTTGAGGCAAAATCTTTGATGAAACACCTATAGTAACTGGTCAGTCCTAAAATGACGAGAAATTATCTCATCTCGAATATATTCTTTGTTCCTGGGAATTCCTAAATCGCTTTGACTTTTTCAGGGTCCGTTGTAGGTCCATTACTTGTTACCACGAAACCAAGAACACCTATTTTTCTTTGGAGATTCTCATATTTGCCACGTACAGGCTCTTTAAGACCCTCTCTACATGTTGGACATGAGAATTTTCGTCTTTTGAGTGGACGATGTGATCCTGATAATGGCCACAACTGATTTGTTATAGGGAAGTGCTTCTTCCGGATCCGCAAAGGCCTTATGTTTTGTTTTTTAGCATCTATAGGAATGCATATTTTTCAGAATCGGGCGCGTCGGCGCAGTCAACATTGGTAAAGTTAAAATCCGCACACCTGTGGAATTCGATTTGTTCAATTTCTGAGCTGCATTTGAGTTCGCCAGAAGAAAGACAAAGCGACACTCCTGCTTGCGTGAGCAAGTCGAGCCCCACGATGGGCGCCAATTAAGATTTAAATAAGACGTCCCCGCGGATTTTCGTTATAAAACTTTCTTTTGATGTTTTTATTATTTTTTATTATTTATAAAACACAGGGCCGAAACGCCGTAGTGAGTAAGTTAATTTATGCGCGAAGTCGCTGGGCCGTATGCCTCAGTTAAAGCCGGATTAAAAACTATATTTACCAAAGGTTGATCAAAGATAGAAGAAACATATTTACATATAAGACATCATCACCTAAGCCACAAAACCAGTATCGTTTCTCTCAGTGCTGGGTATGCACCAACTGGCTGAGCAGAAAGCATTCCCCAATGGCGCGGACGTTGTTATAAGGGACTTCTATGTGGATGATCTTATCTCTGGTGGTAGCTGTGTTCAAGAAGCAGTTGAGATATTGAAGCAAACGTGTGGACTACTCACCAAGGGTAGCTTTGAGCTGCTACTGTACTCCCTACACATACCGGAAGAGGTTAGAAACTCGCTGCTTAAGTTCAACAATGATAGCGATATCACTAAAACGTTAGGCTTTGCTTGGGATCTCGCCTCAGACTGTTTTCTTTTTCTCCAGACTGACAAAATGATCAATTCTGTCCTTTTTACGACGAGCAATTTCAGTTTCCCCGTCGTACACTCTTAGCCGACAGCACACTTGAAATTTACGGATTTTGTGATGCCAGCCTGGGCGCTTATGGAGCACGCGTCTATACAGTTTCAAAGTGCCATGGCAACACAAGCGTACATCTCTTGTGTTCCAAGTCGCGTGACGAGACCTTGAAAACCATCACTGTACCAAAAGTGGAAATCTACGGAGCTACATTATTGGCTTAACTTCTCAACGAAATTAGATTCTGTCAGACTCTGCTGTAGTTTTTCCTTAGCTTCGCATTGATGCTTCCAAATTCAATATTTTCGTTGTCAATCGTATGGCAGCCATCCAAGAGCTCACCTCTGGCATAGAATATAATTTCACAAGGAGCACTGCCCAGTGAATTCTGAGGTCTCCTTTATGGGCTCATGGCCCGAGCTTTCTCAACAAAGAAAAGGAAGAGTGGTACCTGTGTACCTGTAGAATCCTTGCCAAAACTTCGATACAAGGTTTTACTCAGACCTGCATCGCAACTTAATTGCTCAATAGGCTGCAAGTTTATCAACTCGTTCCCCTAGCTATAACGCGTCTTTGCTTACATTAACAAGTTTTTAAATAGAATCCGAGGAGCTGGAGTAACTGTAAGCCACGTGCATCAAGGCACAAAACTGTTGCTGCGGTCAGTGCAAATGTTTACTCTTGGCGTTGACAACAAGGCACTTATGGAAGGAAGGCTTGTCAAACCGTCTTCTCTCGCGCCATTCCTTGACGACTTCGGTCTACTTCACATCGGTGGACGACTTAAAAATTCGTCACGGACTTCTCAGCACAGTATCCGGTTATATTGCCTCGCCAGCTTTCTGTGACTCGAGCAATTATAATCCATTTTCATGCTTACATGCTGGACCTCGCGCCTTATTGGCTTCGATTCATCTCCTGGCCCATTGGCGGTCGTAAAACAGCCTACAATATTGTTGTCAAATGCACAATCTGTTTTCGTGCCAAGACAGATCATTTCGACACATCGTATCCTTTTATGGTCCCCGGCGTTGGTTACTGTGGATCATTTTTCTACAAGAGCAAAGTGCGCAACAAGTCACCCGTGAAATGCTACATTAGCCTGTTTATATGCTTTGCTACAAAAGCAATGCACTTAGAGCTTGTAAAAGATTTGTCTACAATATCGTTTCTAAACACACTAAAAATGTTCATCCTGACTCGCATTCGCCCTTCAAGGATCTGGTCTGACAATGCGACAAACTTCGTAGGCGCTAAGAATGAGCTGGCAGATCTCAGCCGCCTGTTCATGCACGAGCATGTCAAGACTGTTCACGTATTTTGCCTATCCGACTCAAATGAATGGTCGTTCATCCCTCCTCGGTCTTCGCACTTTGGCGGGCTATGGAAAGCCGCTGCGAAGACTGCGAAGCACCATTTTTCTCGCTCTGTCGGCCCTTCCATCTTGGATTTCGATTCGCTGCGCACGCTCATCTTCCACATTACGGCAATTAATTATTCTCGACTATTACTTATACTTACAGAGCATCCCGATGATCTTGACGTCTTGACACCAGCACACTTCCTGGGTACAGCGCCATCTTCGTCATATTGAGCCTGATTTAAGGAAGCTTAATTTAATCCTCTTAGCTATTTTCAGCGCGTCACATATCTCCAACAAGTTACTTAGGCTCGTTGGCGCGAAGAATATTTAACGTTTCTTCAACAGCGCTTCAAATGGCGCACTCCTCAGCCAGGACTCTCCATCAACAATGTCGTCCCTGTAAAGAATGAGAACCTACCGCCGCTGAAGTGGCCAGTTAGGAAGAGTGCCAGAGCTGATCTCGGGATTTGATGGGGTGTCAAGAGTTGCAGTGCTTAAGACTACGACTGGAGTCATACGCAGTGCCGTACGAAAGCTGTGTTTGCAGTCCTTGCAATCCAACGTGGGTGGATGTTTGGTCAAGTGAGCGGTAGAGATAACATCGACGGCTGCGTGCATTAAGAGCGAAAGACAATAATCATAATAACGCTTGCTCTTTGTAAGTTGCTGCCAACTCTCCTTCATCGGCCCTTTGACTATTGCATCGGTCAATGCTGTTATTTCGTTCATATTGCATACAATTAGTTTTTCGTTTGATCGCAAGCGAGGCGCAACTACTTCGAGTTGGCTGCCAAGCAACAATATAAAATTTTATAAATTATAGTAAGTGCCCTGTGCGGCAAATAAATACATTCGAAACAAAATTTAATTCTTTAAGTTTCGCCGCACACAAGCAGTGATAATTAATTAGTTGCATAAAGGCTTGTAATCTTTGTATTATTGAGAATACACAAATATTCTATAGTACAATAATATCCACTGTTGATTTCATCAAGATCGGTTGAGAAACAAAAAATTCACCAATAGCTTTACCGAACTCTATCAACGGCATTGCAATTATGATTGCATTGTATTTTGTGCTGTGTGTATGTGCTTCAATTTAAATTCATTTTTTTCTCAATAAAAATTATTTGTTTGTGCTAAACATAAGGAAGCCGATTACTTGTATAAGCTAAAATGTAATATAGTTCCTCAACACTTATCGATATCTACTAATTGTATCGAGTATTCATTTTGTTTTCATTAAACCTCAGACTCTGGTTGGTTTTAGGCATTGTAGCTAGCTTGTTAGGTTTTGGTATAAATAAATAAAAAGAGAACTACAAAACGTTCCGGTGAAAATTCAAACAAAATAAAATGAATATGTTGATGCAAATTGAAAAACGAAAGCAATTAAGATATTTGCAGCATAATGCGTAGTGTGCTCATAACAACAGATTTGTTAATGAATACGTGTATTCATTTGTCGAAACTATGGACTAATTGACGAATTGGCATTTTAATAGGGAGCTTAAGACAATAATGTATCTTATCAGTTCCAAGTTTTTCGGAAAATTTCGTCGATGCACTCTATGCAAATTAAGATTTAAATTAGAAGTCCTCGCGGATTTTTGTTATAAGACTTGATTTTAATTATTTTATTATTTTTTTATTGTTTATAAAACACTAGGCCGATACGCCGTAGCGAGTGAGTTAATTTATGCGCGAAGTCGCTGGGATGATGTGCCTCGGTGAAAGCCGGAATAAAAACCGAATTTACAAATGATTGATCAAAATTATCAATGCTTTTGTATGCTTTTCACAAATGCCGCTAGAATGGTTAGCTTGCGCCTCGTGCGCCGTCGTCGCGCAAGAACATCCGGCCCAGAGCTATGTCAGCATCTGTGGCTGGTGTTATATTGCATTTTGCTGATCCCTGTTAACTCGTAAGAACATCCGACCCAGAGCTATATAAGCATCTGGAGCTGGTGTCGTTGGCCTCTGTTAACTGCTCCCCTTTTAAGTTAAGGCCGCCCTCGGCTGCTCCTATCTCGGCGATCACCTGCACCATGCAGCTCTCTGGCACAAGAGCTGGTCGGTGAAAGTTGACAAAAGGTTCCTCCCGGCGTGGAAGTGCAATTCTTAAGGGCAAGAACTTGATTTTCTCACTCAGCTATAATGTTGTTGTCAATTTGTAGCACATCATTCTCATGTGCAACTGGATACAGCAGCACCTTTCTGCAAGCCATTTTGATTTTCGGGAACTTAATGATAAAGTGAAGGGCATTAACAGATTGAAATACTTTCACGGACGCAACGGAAATAAGGTCAGCTATTGAAGTACCTGTGGGTTCATCGATCCAAACAGATTTCAAATCTGCGCTATCTAATATATTTGTGCTAATGATATTAACTTTTGCAAGGGTAACAGCGAGCATCAAATTCTGCATTTCTAACAACATTCTACTCCGAGCTAAAAGAGTTTCGTATAAATGACCGGAATCTATCTGATTAATTTTTTACAGCTTTTAGTAACGTTCTTCTCACAAGTGCGTGCGCTTATTGCCAAGCCTGCGGTTTCTTTTTATTTTGACTTTTTCGCCTACTTCAAAGACTCTATTCTGTCGCTGGTCGTTCAGCCTAGCCCATTTAGCGCATCTTGTGAACTCCTTAACTTTGCTGATATTTCCCCTTCAGGTTCGCCTGAGGGCACATGAAGGGCATCAACAGGTCTCTTGTTGATGACCAAATGTATTGTCTTGTTATAATCAATCGTGGCTAGTATTATGACTTCGACTGAGTCACTGATGTTTCTCTCCGGTTTGAGGCAACGTGCAAGCTCGGCTAGAGTGCTATGGAAGCGCTAGACTTGGCCGTTGGAGGTGCTACGCAGCGGCGGTGCATTCGTAGTTGTTTAACAACAGGGTCTTTATCTCTTGAAAATTCATCGAACGCTCGTTGTCGCAATAAATTGTTCTAGTAGTGGAGCTCTTAAGTCCCCGATAGTGCGCGATTGAATTGGTTGTACGACTCAAATTTAGTGAACCTATCAACACAGGTCAAAAAAAATTGTTTGTCTGTGCAAAATATATCAATGTGTAGAAATTCCCCAGGAGTCTCAGGGATCGGATTTTCCCCAAGCTCCTGACTTCTTGGGTGCCTGTCGTATTTCGCTGCTGAGCAGATTCTACAACTTTCCGCAATTTCTAGCTAACTTCGCCAGAGAAATAGTCTTTTAATAACACTCGCCGAACATTTTCATAAGCTTCGCTGTGCTCTCTATTATGTTCGGAAACGAGAATTTCTTCCTCCCGTCAACGTTTAAGACATCTGCAACTCGGTTTTTGCAGTGCCAGAACCTGGTGCCTGGAAACATGCGAACTAAGGCATCCTGCACCTGTGCTAGTGTGTTCAGGTTGCAATAGAGGGCATTAACTGCATTTGGATTAATCAAGTCAAGCAGTTCATCCATAGGGCTGTGTGATCAGTTAAGCCCACTTCATGACGCCTCTTGTCCCCGAAAAGAATGAAGTTGCGTTTGCTGGGGACGCGTGCCTCATCAATGACAATTTGATTTTGGAAACAATTAAGGGGTCGGTCGACTCAATTGTATAGGTCAAGGATAGCTCGCTGTGGACTGTGGCTGCGAGGAATCAGTATTCAGCTGTTGTCGCGATAGCGCATCAGCAAACAAATTCTCCTTGCCTGGCTTATAAAATATTCGCGCATTCGTTTCCTCAATGCGCGCCTTCCATCTGTTAATTTTGGCGTTCGGGTTTGACCCAGAAACGGTTGGTGGTCCGTGAAAATGTTAATGTGTTTAATCATATAGGTAGTGGCGTAGCTTGCTAAGGGCCCAAACTATAGCCACAAGTTTCCGCTCGTTGGTGGCGTTGTTCACCTCCGGGGGTTTCAATGTTCTGGAAATCATTGAGATGGGGCGACCCTCTTGAGAAAGCACTGCCCCTATGCCGTTAGCTGAAGCGTCGGTCGTTAGATCAAACAGCTTCTTAAAGTTAGGGTATCTGAGCATGACGTTTTCTGATGACAAAATGTTGCGAAGCTTTTGGAATGCGTGACGCTGAAGCTCAGAGAATTCTACCGGGATATTTCACGATCTGTGTTTACTTACTGACCCATTCTCGCCCTTTAGAAGATCTGAAATGGGTTTTGCGTTTGAGGCAAAATCTTTGATGAAACACCTATAGTAACTGGTCAGTCCTAAAATGACGAGAAATTATCTCATCTCGAATATATTCTTTGTTCCTGGGAATTCCTAAATCGCTTTGACTTTTTCAGGGTCCGTTGTAGGTCCATTACTTGTTACCACGAAACCAAGAACACCTACGCTTTTCTTAAAAAAATGCGATTTTTCCTTGGAGATTCTCATATTTGCCAGGCTCTTTAAGACCCTCTCTACATGTTGGACATGAGAATTTTCGTCTTTTGAGTGGACGATGTGATCCTGATAATGGCCACAACTGATTTGTTATAGGGAAGTGCTTCTTCCGGATCCGCAAAGGCCTTATGTTTTGTTTTTTAGCATCTACAGGAATGCATATTTTTCAGAATCGGGCGCGTCGGCGCAGTCAACATTGGTAAAGTTAAAATCCGCACACCTGTGGAATTCGATTTGTTCAATTTCTGCGCTTCATTTGAGTTCGCCAGAAGAAAGACAAAGCGACACTCCTGCTTGCGTGAGCAAGTCGAGCCCCACGATGGGCGCCAATTAAGATTTAAATAAGACGTCCCCGCGGATTTTCGTTATAAAACTTTCTTTTGATGTTTTTATTATTTTTTATTATTTATAAAACACAGGGCCGAAACGCCGTAGTGAGTAAGTTAATTTATGCGCGAAGTCGCTGGGCCGTATGCCTCAGTTAAAGCCGGATTAAAAACTATATTTACCAAAGGTTGATCAAAGATAGAAGAAACATATTTACATATAAGACATCATCACCTAAGCCACAAAACCAGTATCGTTTCTCTCAGTGCTGGGTATGCACCAACTGGCTGAGCAGAAAGCATTCCCCAATGGCGCGGACGTTGTTATAAGGGACTTCTATGTGGATGATCTTATCTCTGGTGGTAGCTGTGTTCAAGAAGCAGTTGAGATATTGAAGCAAACGTGTGGACTACTCACCAAGGGTAGCTTTGAGCTGCTACTGTACTCCCTACACATACCGGAAGAGGTTAGAAACTCGCTGCTTAAGTTCAACAATGATAGCGATATCACTAAAACGTTAGGCTTTGCTTGGGATCTCGCCTCAGACTGTTTTCTTTTTCTCCAGACTGACAAAATGATCAATTCTGTCCTTTTTACGACGAGCAATTTCAGTTTCCCCGTCGTACACTCTTAGCCGACAGCACACTTGAAATTTACGGATTTTGTGATGCCAGCCTGGGCGCTTATGGAGCACGCGTCTATACAGTTTCAAAGTGCCATGGCAACACAAGCGTACATCTCTTGTGTTCCAAGTCGCGTGACGAGACCTTGAAAACCATCACTGTACCAAAAGTGGAAATCTACGGAGCTACATTATTGGCTTAACTTCTCAACGAAATTAGATTCTGTCAGACTCTGCTGTAGTTTTTCCTTAGCTTCGCATTGATGCTTCCAAATTCAATATTTTCGTTGTCAATCGTATGGCAGCCATCCAAGAGCTCACCTCTGGCATAGAATATAATTTCACAAGGAGCACTGCCCAGTGAATTCTGAGGTCTCCTTTATGGGCTCATGGCCCGAGCTTTCTCAACAAAGAAAAGGAAGAGTGGTACCTGTGTACCTGTAGAATCCTTGCCAAAACTTCGATACAAGGTTTTACTCAGACCTGCATCGCAACTTAATTGCTCAATAGGCTGCAAGTTTATCAACTCGTTCCCCTAGCTATAACGCGTCTTTGCTTACATTAACAAGTTTTTAAATAGAATCCGAGGAGCTGGAGTAACTGTAAGCCACGTGCATCAAGGCACAAAACTGTTGCTGCGGTCAGTGCAAATGTTTACTCTTGGCGTTGACAACAAGGCACTTATGGAAGGAAGGCTTGTCAAACCGTCTTCTCTCGCGCCATTCCTTGACGACTTCGGTCTACTTCACATCGGTGGACGACTTAAAAATTCGTCACGGACTTCTCAGCACAGTATCCGGTTATATTGCCTCGCCAGCTTTCTGTGACTCGAGCAATTATAATCCATTTTCATGCTTACATGCTGGACCTCGCGCCTTATTGGCTTCGATTCATCTCCTGGCCCATTGGCGGTCGTAAAACAGCCTACAATATTGTTGTCAAATGCACAATCTGTTTTCGTGCCAAGACAGATCATTTCGACACATCGTATCCTTTTATGGTCCCCGGCGTTGGTTACTGTGGATCATTTTTCTACAAGAGCAAAGTGCGCAACAAGTCACCCGTGAAATGCTACATTAGCCTGTTTATATGCTTTGCTACAAAAGCAATGCACTTAGAGCTTGTAAAAGATTTGTCTACAATATCGTTTCTAAACACACTAAAAATGTTCATCCTGACTCGCATTCGCCCTTCAAGGATCTGGTCTGACAATGCGACAAACTTCGTAGGCGCTAAGAATGAGCTGGCAGATCTCAGCCGCCTGTTCATGCACGAGCATGTCAAGACTGTTCACGTATTTTGCCTATCCGACTCAAATGAATGGTCGTTCATCCCTCCTCGGTCTTCGCACTTTGGCGGGCTATGGAAAGCCGCTGCGAAGACTGCGAAGCACCATTTTTCTCGCTCTGTCGGCCCTTCCATCTTGGATTTCGATTCGCTGCGCACGCTCATCTTCCACATTACGGCAATTAATTATTCTCGACTATTACTTATACTTACAGAGCATCCCGATGATCTTGACGTCTCGACATCAGCACACTTCCTGGGTACAGCGCCATCTTCGTCATATTGAGCCTGATTTAATGAAGCTTAATTTAATCCTCTTAGCTATTTTCAGCGCGTCACATATCTCCAACAAGTTACTTAGGCTCGTTGGCGCGAAGAATATTTAACGTTTCTTCAACAGCGCTTCAAATGGCGCACTCCTCAGCCAGGACTCTCCATCAACAATGTCGTCCCTGTAAAGAATGAGAACCTACCGCCGCTGAAGTGGCCAGTTAGGAAGAGTGCCAGAGCTGATCTCGGGATTTGATGGGGTGTCAAGAGTTGCAGTGCTTAAGACTACGACTGGAGTCATACGCAGTGCCGTACGAAAGCTGTGTTTGCAGTCCTTGCAATCCAACGTGGGTGGATGTTTGGTCAAGTGAGCGGTAGAGATAACATCGACGGCTGCGTGCATTAAGAGCGAAAGACAATAATCATAATAACGCTTGCTCTTTGTAAGTTGCTGCCAACTCTCCTTCATCGGCCCTTTGACTATTGCATCGGTCAATGCTGTTATTTCGTTCATATTGCATACAATTAGTTTTTCGTTTGATCGCAAGCGAGGCGCAACTACTTCGAGTTGGCTGCCAAGCAACAATATAAAATTTTATAAATTATAGTAAGTGCCCTGTGCGGCAAATAAATACATTCGAAACAAAATTTAATTCTTTAAATTTCGCCGCACACAAGCAGTGATAATTAATTAGTTGCATAAAGGCTTGTAACCTTTGTATTATTGAGAATACACAAATATTCTATAGTACAATAATATCCACTGTTGATTTCATCAAGATCGGTTGAGAAACAAAAAATTCACCAATAGCTTTACCGAACTCTATCAACGGCATTGCAATTATGATTGCATTGTATTTTGTGCTGTGTGTATGTGCTTCAATTTAAATTCATTTTTTTCTCAATAAAAATTATTTGTTTGTGCTAAACATAAGGAAGCCGATTACTTGTATAAGCTAAAATGTAATATAGTTCCTCAACACTTATCGATATCTACTAATTGTATCGAGTATTCATTTTGTTTTCATTAAACCTCAGACTCTGGTTGGTTTTAGGCATTGTAGCTAGCTTGTTAGGTTTTGGTATAAATAAATAAAAAGAGAACTACAAAACGTTCCGGTGAAAATTCAAACAAAATAAAATGAATATGTTGATGCAAATTGAAAAACGAAAGCAATTAAGATATTTGCAGCATAATGCGTAGTGTGCTCATAACAACAGATTTGTTAATGAATACGTGTATTCATTTGTCGAAAGTATGGACTAACTGACGAATTGGCATTTTAATAGGGAGCTTAAGACAATAATGTATCTTATCAGTTCCAAGTTTTTCGGAAAATTTCGTCGATGCACTCTATGCAAATTAAGATTTAAATTAGAAGTCCTCGCGGATTTTTGTTATAAGACTTGATTTTAATTATTTTATTATTTTTTTATTGTTTATAAAACACTAGGCCGATACGCCGTAGCGAGTGAGTTAATTTATGCCTGATGTCGCTGGGATGATGTGCCTCGGTGAAAGCCGGAATAAAAACCGAATTTACAAAAGATTGATCAAAATTATCAATGCTTTTGTATGCTTTTCACAAATGCCGCTAGAATGGTTAGCTTGCGCCTCGTGCGCCGTCGTCGCGCAAGAACATCCGGCCCAGAGCTATGTCAGCATCTGTGGCTGGTGTTATATTGCATTTTGCTGATCCCTGTTAACTCGTAAGAACATCCGACCCAGAGCTATATAAGCATCTGGAGCTGGTGTCGTTGGCCTCTGTTAACTGCTCCCCTTTTAAGTTAAGGCCGCCCTCGGCTGCTCCTATCTCGGCGATCACCTGCACCATGCAGCTCTCTGGCACAAGAGCTGGTCGGTGAAAGTTGACAAAAGGTTCCTCCCGGCGTGGAAGTGCAATTCTTAAGGGCAAGAACTTGATTTTCTCACTCAGCTATAATGTTGTTGTCAATTTGTAGCACATCATTCTCATGTGCAACTGGATACAGCAGCACCTTTCTGCAAGCCATTTTGATTTTCGGGAACTTAATGATAAAGTGAAGGGCATTAACAGATTGAAATACTTTCACGGACGCAACGGAAATAAGGTCAGCTATTGAAGTACCTGTGGGTTCATCGATCCAAACAGATTTCAAATCTGCGCTATCTAATATATTTGTGCTAATGATATTAACTTTTGCAAGGGTAACAGCGAGCATCAAATTCTGCATTTCTAACAACATTCTACTCCGAGCTAAAAGAGTTTCGTATAAATGACCGGAATCTATCTGATTAATTTTTTACAGCTTTTAGTAACGTTCTTCTCACAAGTGCGTGCGCTTATTGCCAAGCCTGCGGTTTCTTTTTATTTTGACTTTTTCGCCTACTTCAAAGACTCTATTCTGTCGCTGGTCGTTCAGCCTAGCCCATTTAGCGCATCTTGTGAACTCCTTAACTTTGCTGATATTTCCCCTTCAGGTTCGCCTGAGGGCACATGAAGGGCATCAACAGGTCTCTTGTTGATGACCAAATGTATTGTCTTGTTATAATCAATCGTGGCTAGTATTATGACTTCGACTGAGTCACTGATGTTTCTCTCCGGTTTGAGGCAACGTGCAAGCTCGGCTAGAGTGCTATGGAAGCGCTAGACTTGGCCGTTGGAGGTGCTACGCAGCGGCGGTGCATTCGTAGTTGTTTAACAACAGGGTCTTTATCTCTTGAAAATTCATCGAACGCTCGTTGTCGCAATAAATTGTTCTAGTAGTGGAGCTCTTAAGTCCCCGATAGTGCGCGATTGAATTGGTTGTACGACTCAAATTTAGTGAACCTATCAACACAGGTCAAAAAAAATTGTTTGTCTGTGCAAAATATATCAATGTGTAGAAATTCCCCAGGAGTCTCAGGGATCGGATTTTCCCCAAGCTCCTGACTTCTTGGGTGCCTGTCGTATTTCGCTGCTGAGCAGATTCTACAACTTTCCGCAATTTCTAGCTAACTTCGCCAGAGAAATAGTCTTTTAATAACACTCGCCGAACATTTTCATAAGCTTCGCTGTGCTCTCTATTATGTTCGGAAACGAGAATTTCTTCCTCCCGTCAACGTTTAAGACATCTGCAACTCGGTTTTTGCAGTGCCAGAACCTGGTGCCTGGAAACATGCGAACTAAGGCATCCTGCACCTGTGCTAGTGTGTTCAGGTTGCAATAGAGGGCATTAACTGCATTTGGATTAATCAAGTCAAGCAGTTCATCCATAGGGCTGTGTGATCAGTTAAGCCCACTTCATGACGCCTCTTGTCCCCGAAAAGAATGAAGTTGCGTTTGCTGGGGACGCGTGCCTCATCAATGACAATTTGATTTTGGAAACAATTAAGGGGTCGGTCGACTCAATTGTATAGGTCAAGGATAGCTCGCTGTGGACTGTGGCTGCGCAGGAATCAGTATTCAGCTGTTGTCGCGATAGCGCATCAGCAAACAAATTCTCCTTGCCTGGCTTATAAAATATTCGCGCATTCGTTTCCTCAATGCGCGCCTTCCATCTGTTAATTTTGGCGTTCGGGTTTGACCCAGAAACGGTTGGTGGTCCGTGAAAATGTTAATGTGTTTAATCATATAGGTAGTGGCGTAGCTTGCTAAGGGCCCAAACTATAGCCACAAGTTTCCGCTCGTTGGTGGCGTTGTTCACCTCCGGGGGTTTCAATGTTCTGGAAATCATTGAGATGGGGCGACCCTCTTGAGAAAGCACTGCCCCTATGCCGTTAGCTGAAGCGTCGGTCGTTAGATCAAACAGCTTCTTAAAGTTAGGGTATCTGAGCATGACGTTTTCTGATGACAAAATGTTGCGAAGCTTTTGGAATGCGTGACGCTGAAGCTCAGAGAATTCTACCGGGATATTTCACGATCTGTGTTTACTTACTGACCCATTCTCGCCCTTTAGAAGATCTGAAATGGGTTTTGCGTTTGAGGCAAAATCTTTGATGAAACACCTATAGTAACTGGTCAGTCCTAAAATGACGAGAAATTATCTCATCTCGAATATATTCTTTGTTCCTGGGAATTCCTAAATCGCTTTGACTTTTTCAGGGTCCGTTGTAGGTCCATTACTTGTTACCACGAAACCAAGAACACCTACGCTTTTCTTAAAAAAATGCGATTTTTCCTTGGAGATTCTTATATTTGCCAGGCTCTTTAAGACCCTCTCTACATGTTGGACATGAGAATTTTCGTCTTTTGAGTGGACGATGTGATCCTGATAATGGCCACAACTGATTTGTTATAGGGAAGTGCTTCTTCCGGATCCGCAAAGGCCTTATGTTTTGTTTTTTAGCATCTACAGGAATGCATATTTTTCAGAATCGGGCGCGTCGGCGCAGTCAACATTGGTAAAGTTAAAATCCGCACACCTGTGGAATTCGATTTGTTCAATTTCTGCGCTTCATTTGAGTTCGCCAGAAGAAAGACAAAGCGACACTCCTGCTTGCGTGAGCAAGTCGAGCTCCACGATGGGCGCCAATTAAGATGCAAATAAGACGTCCCCGCGGATTTTCGTTATAAAACTTTCTTTTGATGTTTTTATTATTTTTTATTATTTATAAAACACAGGGCCGAAACGCCGTAGTGAGTAAGTTAATTTATGCGCGAAGTCGCTGGGCCGATGTGCCTCAGTGAAAGCCGGATTAAAAACTATATTTACCAATGGTTGATCAAAAGTACCTATGCTATTGTGTGCTTTTCACAACGGCCGCTAGAACGCTAAGCTTGCGCCTCGTGCGCTGCCGTCGTGCAAGAACATCCGGTCCAGAGCTATGTCAGCATATGTGGCTGGTGTTGTATTGCATTTTGCTGACCTCTGTTAACACGTAAGAGCATCCGCCCAGTGCTATATTAGCATCTGGAACTGGTGTCGTTGGCCTCTGTTAATTTGCACACACAAGTGTGAATAGTTTGTACAACATTAAGCCTACCGATCAACAACAAAATTAACGGTGAAACGAAAGGTCAGAAGAATAGCGCAAAACTGCGATTTAAGGGCAAATGCCTTATTTGCGACAAGAATGGCCATATGGCAAGTAAATTCTGCAGAAAAGATGCTCAAAGAAACGAACATAAAAACAAAAAGTAAGAGGTTCTTGTCGGGAGCTCCCGACTAGGGAATACCCTGAACCCTCTTACTCCAACACCAAATAAATTATAAAAAGAAGTTCCGTTGGCAGGGTTCGAACTCGCAAATGACCGCATTACTTGCTGTCGACTCAACAGACACAAAAGCAGGAAGCAAAAAAAAATATTTTCCCCGTTAGGGCTCGAACTCGCGACAGACCGCACCACTTGCTATGCCTCTACTCAGCAGCCACCCCAATAATTAAGTACTTATGATAAGAAAAGGAACTAAAATAGCATTACAGAAAAAAGTCGCAATTACCATGCTGTTAGAATGCGAAGCAGACGCGCATGAATGTGTGTGTGTACATGTATACAGATATTCTTAAAGCTGCTGCCCCATTCAATTGCGAGGCTACATATAACTTTGGTTTTTTCTTAACCGATCTTTATAAAATTTTCTACAGTATATTTTATTGTTCCATAGAATATTTGTGTATTCTGAAAAAGTCAATTGTATTTAAATTGTAGCCTAAATTGGTTGCCAATAAAAGTTGGGTTATTTACTTGATTTATAGCTCTCCGGTGGTAGCGGGAACGTGGCGATAGGTAAAAAATGCAAAATACTTGACAATTATATAATATTCTAGAAGCAACAGATCATATTTGGTGGCTCTAGCTCTTATTATTCACACAATTTGCTCAAAAAAACAGGATGTCGATATTAATTTTTATGGATTGCTTGGAAACGGAGTAAGTTATCGACTATCGGAAACAAACTCTAGTCAAGTTAAGTTAAGTCTCTAGCTCTTATAGGTTCTTCGATCATTGCGTTCAATCTTTACGTGTCTAGAATGTCACATTGGACAAAGTTTTGAAGAGTACTGGTTTTTACAGATGTGAAAATGGAGTTTGCTTAACAGTTAAGCAGCATCATTGGTTTTAGGCATTGCAGTTTTTATGCCAAAAGTTTGTTTGGCTATTGAGTAGGGATAGTGGCAAAAAGTGTGGTCTACCGTATGTTCGAGTCCTATTGCGGGATCTTTATTTATACCCTGAACCTATACAAAATAGGTAAACGCCTCTTTACAAATCAAAGCACAAATCCGTGGACTGCACCCGGCCCGACTCAATTCGAGCGGCCTGTGGCAACTGCAAGGGCTGTGAGGCCTATCAGTATTTTGCCAAACGAAACCAACCCTTTAATCCCGAGCAGCACACAAGTATTTCGGCAATCACACAGCTACCGCACCCACGGCCATCAACCAGCCTTTTTACGTCCTCTGGCCCTTAACCTGCACCTCCACAACAGGCCACACAAACGCCCAAGTCGCCGGTGGGAAATGCTCCATGCAAGACGAGTGACCCACTGTTGGACGGTTCATCGCATCATCACAGCACCCTCGATTACGACAACAATAGCAGCAATACCAAGGCCAACAACAAACGCTCGCTTCCGCCAACGTGGTGTTCAACAACAGCCTGGTCCACAAGAGCCATCCACAAACCTCATCGAAAACTATTCTCCTATAGATCGAGTTTTCGAAGCAATCGAGATGCAGAGCTCTTTCAAGAAACAAGAGGCGAACATGCAGATGCAGAATCGCATGATCGAGCTCCCCAGCGCGCTTCTCTCAAAATGAGCACCCTCAGGGTGCTGTGCTGGAATGCGGCCGTCCATCCCTAGGGCGACGCGGCCGCCTCCTCTCAGGCCGACAACCTGATAAATAATAATATTGTAAACCTGACAGTATAACAAATTTAAACTAATGGTGCAAAAAGCAATTAGAAACCTTAAAAGCTGTTTATTAAATTTAATAATATAAAAAAAGGTGCCAATGTGTGTTACAGGCAGAAGAAATCATCTACGACCCCAAAAAATAATATTTATTCTTGATCAACATCAATAACCGAGTTGATCGAGTTGTTCGTCTACCTTTCCCTCACCGCGTACCGTCAGCTGTTAGTGGTCCTATATGTGTATCAGTTAGTATGTATTTATATAGATGTGTATTACTGAACATGAATGTGCAGCATATCTAATAAATGTACGCTTAATTTATATATAAATATTTTTATTAATCTCTGAGCATACGTTCTAGGCTTAGGCCTACCATATGCATATAACTAAACGAATAATCCTCGCGTAGTTGTTAAAGTAACCCTCATGTGTTGACACACAATATTTGAGTTCAGCGTACAGCGGTGATAATCTTTGTTATGACCAGAATACAGTATTTTGTAACCAAATTGCAATTTGACACTAATGTGTAAGGTTAGGTATTCTTGATGGCTGAAAATCTCATGTATTTAACGTTTGAGCAAACTGCACTGTTAACCTCGTTAGATAAATCACTGAATAAACACAAGGTTGATGAATCGGTACATACGGAAACTCAGCTCGAAGCCAGGCTCGAATCGCTGGTAGAAATAAACGCAGAATTTAAACGCAACCATCAGCATCTTATACGAGTGCAAGATATCGAGGAGATTAGAACAAAGTATTTTGATACGGCAGTCAGGGACGTGTTTGAAGAGACCTACATCGTGGGAGTAGCTGAGTTACGTAATGAGTTGTATAAGCACAAGGAACACTTACATCCGGCATCTACCGCATTCAATGAGACGTGTTTGCATCAGACTTGGAATGAATATTGTATAGCCCCAATGGACGAAATGAAGATGCCCACGGTTAGGCTGCCAAATTTCAGTGGTAAAGATTGGCCGGCATTTAAGGAGGTGTTCCTATACATCACTGTCAGAGACTTATTGACTTACATCGCTCCCATTATTTAAAGGATTGGCTATCAGAGGAAGCTGCTAAAGATATAGAGGACTTGACTTTGATAGAATCGAATTACCCAGTAACATGGAAAGTTCTGGTGAATTAATATGCCAATAAACGAGTTTTGTTTTTACATTACATGGATATTTTTGATCATCAATTAGCTGTTCAACATGGAGACGCCGAGTGTCTAAGGCGGTTTGTGCAGACCTGTCGCTCATGTGTGAATTCTTTGGAGAAAGCTGAAGTTGATATAAAGCAGCAATCTCAACTTTTGATATATTATATGATGAAAAAGCTGCCTAAGCTATTTAGAGTAGAATGGGAACGCTCATTATCGTCGTCGCCAGATCTACCTACATTTGAAGAGCTTTGGGTTCACCTCGAGTCCCAATATCGAAAGATGATTACGGCATCGTAGGGAAGTTGCATGGAAACGCAGCTAATAGATAGCCGCAGGAATAAAAAGCAAGGCGTATATGGGTTACGTGCAAGCCAAAAAGACGCAAAAGCTTCATTTATTACTCGATAAGCGGATATATGCATCGTCTGTGGCAAGGAGGAGCACCTCATTGGAACTGGTAATGTATTCAAGAAATTTTGTGCGTCGGATAGTAAGGCAATTGTATTGAAACATCGGTTGTATTTTAAGCAAACGGAAACAAGTGCACAGCAAGTATCTATAAATTTAATCAACGGAAAGGATGAAGGCCTATATTTTACAAGACAGGAGGTCTTGCTACCAACAGCAATGGTGCTTATCGAGTCCAAAGATAGGTACCCTTTAAAGTTTCGAGCCTTTTTGGATCAGGGCTCCCAAGCGTCGTTCATTTCGGAGAATGAAGCTCAACAACTGCGACTTACACGTAAACGGGTTCATATAAAAATCAATGGTTTAGCGAATGAAAGAATTACCGAAGCGTCTACGGGAATTGAGTTAAAAATTTGATCGCTATATGATCCACAGGTAAAGCATAAGATATTTGCGTATGTCCTACCCAAGGTGAGTCAAAGAATGCCTAATGGAAGAATATCTTCTACGAAGTGGCCAAGGATTTCCGTTTAGCCGATACTAATTCTTGTATTCCGCAAGGTGGTTATGATGATAAAGGAAACATTATCAACTACGAAGGTCCGAGTTGTGTTCGATGGCTCGAGTAAGACAAGCAATGGGAAGTCATTGAATGATATCTTAGCAACTGGGCCAAAATTACACTTGCAGCTGCCTGGAGTTATTTTCAATTGGTGTGGTCTAAGATTCATGTTTGCGGCTGATGTAGCAAAACTGTACAGGTGCATCAATATTCCAAGGGAAGATGCTTAGTATCAGCGCATATTATGGAAACTCGATAAGATCGATGAAATCGAGGAGTATGCATGCTTAACAGTCATGTTTGGAACTAGTTCAGCACCATATTTAGCTCTGCAAGTCATGCAACAGTTAGCTGTGGACGAGAAGGAGACATCTCATTGGCAGTAGATGTGGTGAAACATCAGATGTATGTTGATGACATATTTTCTGAAGCGAATAGTGTTGCAGAGGCGGCAGCTATCCAGAGTCATGTCATGGGTATGTTACGCAGTGGCACATTTGAGTTGAGAAAGTGGGCAAGTAATTGCCCAACATTATTAGAAAAGATACCTATCGAATTTCGAGAAACGAAGGGATTGTTGCCCTTGATGGCGGACACAATTCGTACGCTGGGTATACATTAGAGTGGAGGATGAATTTCGATTTCATTTAAATTTTGATTTATCAGTAGACTTACCGATGAAACGGTCAATACTGTAGACAGTTGCGAGGTTATTCGATCCTATGGGATGGCTGAGTCCGGTTGTTGTAACCGGGAAAATACTAATGCAGCGTCTATGGAAGGATAAGACTGGCTGGGATGACGTAGTGCCGTCAGAACAGAATGGGAGAAGTTTTTAACGGACTTGCCCAATATTTCAAACATTCGCATACCACAATATATAACATGGGGATTATACAACGCAGCAGCAGAACTACATATCTTTTGTGATGCATCAACTCAAGCCTAAGGAGCGGTTACATATTTATGTGTTCCAACCGGGGATCACGCATTTCTTACAGAGTTGCTGCTGTCAAAATGTAAGGTCTCGCCTGTTAAGCCACAATTAACCATACCCAGAGCCAAGTTGTGTGCTGCTCTTGAAGCTGCAAAAATGTATAAGTATTTAAAACAGAATTTGCGAATTAATATAAACTTCTGCATTACTACTTTTGATCCGACTTAATGATAGCCATCCGCGGAGGAGGTGCAAACTGGCAGGTATTTGTTTCAAATCGCATAAACAAAATTTTAGAGATATCTGAGTCGGGGAATTAGCGTATCTAAGTTGACGGCATGTGAAATGTGGTGGCATGGACTTCAGTGGTTACAAGGTCCGGAAGAAGGATGGCCTTGCAATAACATTGATCAACAGTCTCTCTCACATGTGTGTATTGAGACAAGCTTGACTTGCCACAAAATATCATTGGAAGAGGTGCCTAGCTCGATGTTCATAAGTCATTATTCATTGTATACCCGACTTCTTGGAGTATGTTAAACGTTTTATTCGAAACTGTCGCATAATAGAGTCTGAGCGCAAGCGAAGTGAGTTATCAGTAGATGAACTAGAGGAAAACCTCAAAGCAGTAATAAGATTGGTGCAAAAGGACTGTTTTGAAAACGAATGGAAGGCACTCTCTTCTAGCAAGCCGGTCCCAAGAGATAGCAGTTTATTACCTCTCAACCCATATTTTGATTTGGGGGAGCTCGTCTTACGGCTCGGAGGAAGATTACGCGATGTCTTGTTGCCAGTGAATGAGAAACATCCAAATATATTGCCCTATAAACATAATTTCACGAGTCTTGTCGTTAAGTATAGTCATGCTTGCACCTTGCATGGAGGCTCATCGCTCACACTCAATTATATAAGAAAGAAATTTTGAATCATCAATGGGCGTAACGCAGATCGTTTTGGTGTACATAAATGTGTTAAGTGTTTTAAAATGAAGCCTAAGTTTGCAAGTCATCAAATGGGAAATTTGACAGCGGTGCGTTTGCGGCCCTCAAGAGCTTTCTCATCTACCGGAGTTGACTATGCTGGACCTATTAATATTTCGCTATCTAAGGGAAGAGGACGTGTAGCACAAAAGGGATATGTTGCTGTGTTTATATGTTTGGTAACCAAGGCTTTACATTTAGAGCCAGTTGGAGATTTAACTTCAGATTCGTTTTTAGAAGCCTTACATCGATTCATGGGCAGACGTGGTCTATGTACCGATATTTACAGTGTCTGTGGTACAAATTTTATATGAGCCAACAAAAAACGACAAGCTGATAGGGAGGCATACTTCTCATACATTTCTAGATTAATCGCGCCAAAATTGCTAAATAAGGGAATCACTTGGCATTTCAACCCTCCATCAGCTCCACTCATTGGTGGATTATGGGAAGCCGGAGTTAAGGCCATAAAGTATCATCTCAAGAGAACCATCGGAGAGCCTGTGTTAACATTTATGGAAATGGCGACAGAATTAGCACAAATTGAGTCTTGTCTTAATTCTAGGCCTTTATGTCCCATTTCGAATGATCCTGAGAATTTAATGGTGTTAACCCCTGGTCACTTGCTCACTGGTTTTGCGCTGTTGTCGCCTCCTACATCTGAAGTACCTCAACTGAGTTTAGTGCATCGGTGGAGAAACTGTCAATACTATTCACAACAATTTTGGAAAAGGTGGAACGCTGAATCCTTGACACGGTTGCAGAGAAGACTAAAATGGCTGCAGATGAAGAGAAACCTAGATGTTGGATGCATGCTCTTAATTAAGGATGAACGATTCCCTTCCCATCGGTGGCCTTTGGGTCGGATTACAAGCACTCATGCTGGTGCAGATGGATTAGTTAGAGTTGTGACTCTAAAAACAAGCAGTAGTGTTATCAAACGGCCAGTAACAAAGCTCTGTCCGTTACCCATAGAAGAGAATTGGCTTGATAATAACACCTAACCATTACGTAAATGTTAAATTGCACTATTTTCAAAGAATCTGACAGTTGGCGGACGTAAATTTTATGATGAATGCTGCAATCATCAAAGGGGGACAATGTTTGGGCTACAGCCTATCAGCAAGAGCAATCGCACCAGCCTGATAGCGGATATTATAAGAGAGCGCATGAAAAGAGCGATTAACGAAAATGCATCTGCGCTTAGATTAGCCGCATTTCAGTTATGTCTTATCACTCAATAGATCACGCGCTATCACGGTTGAGTTGAGTTGAATTTAATGGTTCTCTCAAGCGCTCGAGCATTCAGTCCTGTTACTTTAAGTTATCTAATTATCTTGTATTTCGTAATTCTATTGAGCTTTGAATTTGCACGTTTAGTAACAGCGAAATTTGCGACATAAGTTGAAGTCTGTGCGCGTCAGTCCAAGTCAACGGACGTATGCGGCAATCAGCCACTGAGGCATACGAACTGTTCAGGCCATTTAACGGCAGCAGTACACATGAACGAAGTCAGAGGGTCCGACGCATTGCATGCATTTATCTCAGGCCTCTAAAAGTCTCTAAAGTTAATCGTATGTACGGCACAGCCGAAAGGCTTGCCATCCGCACTAGCTCTAGCTGGCATGTTTTCGACTTCGTACGCCACAGAATACAACAAAAATAGCCCACAAAATAGGCAGGGAAAAAACAACAGGAAGGAACGATTCTTGAAGGAAACCCTCATTTCGCGTAGCGGCAGCATAAAATTACTAGCCAAGAACAAAATAATGGAGAACAGCAAAGTCAGGCCCCGGAACCTATGAAAGAAGATTCCTCATCAAAATACAAGCAACGCACAGAGCTCGGGAAACCTCAGACTAATAATGCGCCCTCGCAAAAACGACAGAACACGTCTGAACGTATGACAGGCCCAAGGCGGCAGCGCCTTAGCAACGTTCTTCAGAACGCTTCTGACACTCAAGAAGTTAATTATGACAAGGCAGCTACATCTGAGGCTAACGAAGTAGATGATCATAGCAATTCGCCATGTGTCAACGAGCTATTAAATTTTTTAGAAAACACTCACGGCTTCCGGCCAACAAACTGGCTGGGAGAACTTTAAAAATCCTAATAGACACAGTAGCAGATAATTATGTGAAGCCCGTAAAGGAGCTAAGAACATATATCCTGTCGACAACCCTTCAATGTGAGTTCGATACATGGCTTCAGTAAAATCCAAGGCAAATGCCTAATGAAAAGTTTCCGACAAGTTTCTCTCAAGCTTAACAAGACCAGACATACTGAAAGGCGAAAATGGGTAAGTCAGCCAGCATATTTTGGCATCAGAAGATGTCTTATGGACCCAGATTTCAAACAGCCTTTTGAGTTAACCACCGAAACCTCCGCAAATGGCATTGACACGGTTTTATTTCAAGGAGGCCTACCAATGGCCATGATTCTTAAAACTCTTAAACAATGCGAAAGTACGAAAGAAATAAAGATCTTTTGTGACCATCAACCCCTCACCTTTACAGTCTTGGACAGAAACACAAATGCCAAAATAAAGAGGTGGCATGTGGTGGCTTGTTCTACCATCCAGGTGAAGAAAATTTTTTAGCTGACGCTTTATCATGGCAGAACTTAAATGTTCTAGATAACGAGCCTCAGTCAGAGACTGAAAACATTCATAGCGAGGTTTTACTGACCTACTCGGTCGAAACCACGGGCAAACCCGTAAATAGTTTCAGGAACAAAATAGTCCTAGAAGAGGCACGCTATCCGTTAAAACGAAACCTCATACTTTTCGGCAGCAAGACTCGTTCTTTAATTTTTGTCACTGACAAAAACACTGATTTTGAGACTCTTAAAGAGGTTATTTACCAAGATATTGTAAATGCTATACATTGCGATTTACCACCTCTGGTTAGTTTTCAACACACTTAAGCGTTGAACTTAACAGCAACCAAATTTTGGCATTGCAAGAATGTCGTATCAAACATTACAGACATAAACGAGCAGTTAGAAATTATAATGTTAGAAATAGAAATTATAATGTTATATGTTCGATTCGGGCACATCAGGCCGCTCAAGAGAAAGTGAAACAAGTCGTCCGTTGTTTTTGGGCAATTTTGGCAAATAATAAGAGAGTGAACTAAGTCTATCATTGAGTTCATTCGTTCAACTATTCAAACAGTTATGAACACTGTATTCCATACTCGTTCAGTCGAAGTAGTTCAGCCGTTCATGAACGCTACATACCTTTTTGGATGTTCAGTTATTAATAAACAAAAAAGAAATCGGGATTTTATGATCACTTTTAATTTGTTTAGTTGTAACTTACAGCTTGTTAATATTTATTTGTTTAGTTGTAACTTACAGCTTGTAAATATTTATTATCACAGGTACAGTATAATAAGTAAAAAGTATAACATTTTCAAATGTATTTGATTGCAATTAAAAACATGAAAAATAACGGAACAGAAAATTAAATCGTTCATGATCGATTGCATAAATGAACTAAGCGAATAGTTCATGACTGACTGAATAGCTTGACAGAATTCGTCGTTCATGCCCGACTGAATAACTGAACGAGTGAACTAAATGAACGATTTAGTCACGACCAGAAAATTAATGTGTGAACTTTCTCAACAAATTGAACTAAAAATCGCCAATTAATAGAATAATCAAAGCGAAATAAAAGTAAGTTGGGCGACACTCCACATTTATACGAAGCGTTATTAGCAAGAAACAAAATGTTAATAAGAGAAATACAAAATGTGATACTCACAATCACTCTCGCGAAGTCTAGCATTATAAACTCAACTGTTTTCGACTACAACGATTTAAAGTCGCTGGTTGAACACAACAGAAACGTTCCCATAGTTAGTCTAATGGAGGCAGCCACCATTAAAATCTTTCAGTCTCAGAAAATAATTTACATATATTTATCGCATACCCCAGTATTTGGTTTATTTGTAAGAAAGTCAGCGCGTATCCGGTACACTATGAGGACGAGGACGACACCTTAGCAGTTACGGAGTGCACCACGACCACCTATGCAACATTCTTCAAGCTGGCCAACCAAGACACTTGCACGCGGGCCCTGCACGTCAGGGCCACAGCCCTTTGTCACTTGGAACCCAGTCATCTACCACCGATTGTACTGGTGGACGACGGCGTCATAGTCATCAACGAGAGTTCTGCCAGAATCAGCTCTTTCGACGGCGCCAAAATTGTGACAAATGGCACACATCTGTAATCAACGGCGCAAAATGTGAACCAACGCGAAGCTCTAAGTAAAGCTCCGGGCATTGCAGGATCACCATTGTTGAGCATCATAGGCCACGCCCCAGTCTTGAGCATGCCGGTCCTCCATAGGATGAACAGTCATAACTTGCACGCCATCCCAGAGTTCACGGATGAAATGGCGTCGGATATGTCACCCAAGGTTTGCTTCACTGCTGGAGTAGGAGTCAGCTTAAGCTAAAACTACATTTCACTTTACTTTATATGTACGTAATACATAAAATAGCCAACATTGCCTTCCTAAGAATGTTGTTAAGACGTCAATGAAGGCGACGCTGATGGTGGTCTAACTAGTTCGCTGGTTACAAAGATTAGGTAGGAAGAACGACTGTTTCTCCTTAACCACTGGCCTTTTGGCTCAGTAATGTAATGATTATAATTATCAATTTATACAGCCAATTAGGGTGCGATATATTTTTGAAGCGCAATCAGTGCTGCCGAGGAGCCGCCGTCGCTGCCCCAAAAGTGCATAGTTAGAGCTTCGTGCATGGTGTCGGATGACCTTTCTCTTTGCTTTGATGGCCCTTCATAATTTCTGCGAGTTTTTGGGCGTTTCGATGTTTCCTTGAAAGCCGAAAGATCCAGTAGACTATCGTACCACCCACCTAGACCGAGAGCTATCATCGATCTTACCCACGACTGCGGAACTTTCTCTGACTACTCTTATGAAGTGCAGATTTACCTCGCTCAACCGGTGGTGATACTTCGCGATGATGGCTTGGTTGAGTCAGGCAATTCGTCGTGCATCTCTTACTTGCTTGCCTGCAGAACATGGGAGTTGCCATCTGTGAGCAGTTCGCTACGGCCAACAGTTGGCCGCCGAAATCGGCCACCATGTTTAACATGAAAAGCCGCTTATTTTCCTGCACAGTTTACTTATAATAGGATGTTGGATTACAAAATGTATTACATGATTCTTGCCTTAATACTAGACACTTTCACTGTTGGTAATTGAAGTCCCTGTGACTTGGTCAGTAAGGATGGTTGTAAAATCAGAGGGATCTATAATTGCTGGATTAATTACGTTAACTTCTTAAAAGTTTAAACTGAGAATAAAATTTCGTATCTGTGGCTAACATTCTATTGCGAGTTACAATAGTTTCAAAAATGTGGCCGGTATCGGTCAATTTGTTTTTCGAAATTTGGGAGATCTTATTCTGAAAGGTTCTATCAACGGTCTCGGTAAGCTGATAGATTTTCAACTGGGTCTTTGAGCTTATGGCAATTTATTTATTGCTTGCATCGTTCAGTTCTGGGTTCATAAAGTGTTGTGCGTCCGGAGTATCCGCCACAATCTTAAGGACTGTTGCCATAAAGTCAAGGTTTCTCACTTTTCGATGGTGCATATCCAAAAGTTTCCACATGTGGGTCTGCGAGAACATTTCCTTCATTGTCGCGTTGGTTATTGTCCAGTAATACGTGAGGTTAGTCGTGTGTTCAAAGTATTGTGAGCGTAATCCTAAAACGATGAAAAAATATCAACTGACGTTTCTCTTGTGGGTGCCCCCCTGCCCTCATTGAAGACCGTTGTCCTCAGTAGGGATGAGAGATTTTTACTCAACCAATTACATGTAAGAAGTTTTCAAAAGTACCTAGTTACTGCTGCAACAGCGACAAAAATCATCCTATGACATCCACAGATAGTAAAGCAAGGGTCTGCCTTTTGGTCATTGTTTACTCAAAATATTGACACCGAACATTTCCCTAAGAGATTACTACGACGATATAACAAATGACTGGCTGAGTCTTGATGGCTACATTTGTATACACTTTACATGAGTATATACTTTTTATACCCTGAACCCATTAAAAATGGTTATAGGGGAATATTGTATTTGTGCAAAATCCAAATGAATGTATGATGATCAGCACTAATAGCCGAGTCGATCTAGCCGTGTCCGTCTGTCTGTGTGTCCGTCTCTCCGTCCGTCCGTCTCTCCGTATGAATGAACGCAAGGATCTCAGAAACTATAAGAGCTTGAGACTTGACTTGACTTGATTACATGTAGGTGCTCCTAGTGCCTGCGCAGATCGAGTTTGTTTCCGATAATCGATAACTTACTCCGTTTCCAAACAATCGATTAAAATCGATATCGATATCCTGGTTTTTGGGAAATGTTGGTAAATAATAATAGCTAGAGTCACCAGTCTTGACATATAGCTTCCAAAATATAATATATATATGCATTTGATGTTGGAGGAAGAGGGTTCAGGGTATCCCTTAGTCGGCAGCTCCCGACAAGAACCTCTTACTTATTTTTTTTGGGGATCTTCAAAACCTTTAACAATGAAGATCATGGCTGTTCCAGATTTTGTTCTGCGGAGTATAGCTTCTAAATTTATTTTCTGAAGGAATCCTAAAATAGAATTGTGCATGCAGGTATGATACTTCCGTACTCGACGAAGAGCTGAGTACTCTGCCACAGGCCTGTACTCAGGTTAATACTTTCGTACTCGACGATGAGCTGACTACTGTGTCACAGGCCTGTACTCAGGTTGTTACTTTCATACCCGATGAAGAGTTGAGTACTTTTTCACAGGCCTGTACTTAGACCGTTACATTCTAACTCTACGGAGAGTTGAGTACTGCGTCAAAGGCCTGTGCTTAGGTTGTGACTTTCGTACTCTTTGAAGAGCTGAGAACCGTGTCACCAGCGTGTACTTAAGCTGTTCCTTTCGTACTCGACGAAGAGCTGAATACTGTGTCATAGGCCTGTATTCAGACTGTTATGTTTGTGCTCGACTAAGAGTTGACTTCTGTGTCACAGGCCTATATTCGGCCTGTTCCTTTCGTACTCTTTGAAGAGTATTGTGTCAGAGGCCTATACTCAGGTTGTTACTTTCGTACTCTTTGAAGAGCTGAGAACCGTGTCACCAGCGTGTACTTAAGCTGATCCTTTCGTACTCGACGTACAGCTTAGTATTGTATCACAGGCCTGGACTTAGGTTGATATTTTCTTACTCGACGAAGGAGCTGAGTACTGTGTCATACGCCTGTACTTAGGTTGTTACCTTCATACTCGACAAAGAGCTGAGTACTGTGTCATAGGCTTGTATTCAGGCTGTTATGTTTGTGCTCGACTAAGAGTTGACTACTGTGTCAGAGGCCTTTATTCGGCCTGTTTCTTTCGTACTCTTTTAAAAGTATTGTGTCACTGGCCTGTACTCAGGCTGTTACTTTCATACTCGACGAAGAGCTGAGTACTATGTCACAGGCCTGTACTCAGCCTGTTACGTTCGTGCTCGACGAAGTTGACTACTGTGTCGCAGGCCTATATTCGGCCTGTTTTTTTCGTACTCTTTGTAGAGAACAAGCAGAAGGGAAGCAAATGTGTCGTCAACCAACAATCAAAACTCTATTTGGTGCTCAAGAGCTTCCTCCAATGAGAAATGTTTTTCAAAGACTTGCAGCCATTTAATATTTTGGACGACCAACGATTTCGCAAACTTATTGCTGTGCTTAATCCAAAATATGAGCTGCCAAGTCGCCAAGGCTGTTTATGAAGAGTGTAAGCTAAGATTCCAGAAATTACTTTCCAATGAGGAGTTTTTTTACCTGACTACAGTTTACTGGACATCACGTAGTAATCAGAATTTTATTTGAATCACTGTTCACTTTTTAAATACAAGTTTTGAATTAAAATCAGTTTTGCTTGAATGTAGCCCGTTAACTTAAGCACATACTGCAATCAATCTGACTGAAGAGTCGGAAAATGTTACCAAACTTGGAATATTTTCGATAAAATTGTATTTGCTGTATCGGACAATGCTTCAAATATAAATAAGTTGTATTATTAATTAATGCAATTGTTTACCATGTAAAATGGAAACATTTTGGTTGTTTGGCGCGCTCACTCAACTTGGGGGTAAAGGACGCACTAAGAAATGAGACTGTGCAAGACATTATTGATTATGTTAAACGCATCGTAAGCTATTTTATAAAAAAAAACACTAAAGCAAACTAAACATTTTTGGCGCACCAGCACAACGATGGAATCTAGCCTATGTGCTTGATTGAGAGCATTGAAACCAGTTGGAATTCCACATATTATATTCTGGAACGTTTATTAAAGGTATATTATTATTTTATTTTTAATTTAGTTTTATGTATTATTATCTTATCTTTATTATATTAATAACTTACATTTTCGTCCTAAGGACTGAGGATGGTGTGAAAAGCAATATGCTAAGTATTAAAAGCAGTGACTGGGCTATTATTAAACATCTTGTTTTTGTTTAGCGGCCTTTTGAAAAAGCAACTTAAAAGAAAACTGACCAAAAATACTGCTCTGGATCTCTGGAATTTCCAATCACTGCTGAAATTTTCAAAGTAATGAATAATTTTACGAAGCTGGACTTCCCTAATAGCATAGTAAAGGTATGTTTGTATGGTACTTTTTTTATAAATATGTACATATATGCTTAGATTTTTTAATTGAAGAAAAGGCGACTGGGTAGCTTTTGAGCAAAGCTACACGTTAGCGGCTGCAACATTTTTAGATCCAAGATATAAAACTATTAATTTCAAGGATACAACACGGCCAAGAGATTTAAATCTACTCTTGCAAAACTTTTAATTTCTTCCTTTAAGGGAATAATGCAACACCTGCTATCGAACAGAGCCAGATTGTAACCAACTCAGCGCATTTCTACGGAGCCCTGTCCAGAAATACCACCTCCTTCAAAATTGGTTATTGAAATTTATCGTTATTTGGAAAATGCTTTTTTGGCCACGAGGAAGGACCCTATGGAATGGTGGAAACATAATGGATACCAATTTACCAGTCGCGCGGCAAAAACATTGCTGCTTAGGCTCAAGTGACGATAAGGTCCAAATGCTTATTTTTCTAAATGCCAACGAAAACATTTTTTAACTTTATATATACAGTTATAATATTTAAATTTAATATAATATAAAAATAAATTCTTATAGAGCATAACAATATTAAATTTGGATCACTTATATATATTTTTTTAATAACAATCGGCGTGCCTAATAGTCAAGTAATAGTCGCTGTCACTGCTATTTTTCGTAACTGTCACATTTGTCACAATGAAATGACACTATCGAATATCCCTAGTTCCCAGGTCCACTTGAACCTTTTTTCAATGTTACAATATTTAAATTTAATATAATATAAAAATAAATTGTTATAGAGCATAACAATATTAAATTTGGGTCATTTATATACATATTTTTTTAATAAGAAACGGCGCGCCTAATAGTCAAGTAAAAGTCGCTGTCACTGCTATTTTTTGTAAATGTCACATTTGTCACTATGAAATGACACTATCGAATACTCCTAGTCTCAAGGTCTGCTTTAACCTTTTTTCAATGCAAATCTTATTGTGCTTTAGAATATTTGTATATTGAAACAGTCAATTGCCCTTTAATTGTAGTTATATTGGTAGGCAGTATAAATTGGTTTATTTACTTAATTTATGGCTATGCGGTAGTAGCGGGGAGGTAGCGATGATATATCAGCATCTGGAGCTGGAGTCCCTGGCCTCTGTTAACCGCTCCCCTCTTAAGTTAAGGCCGCCCTCGGCCGCTCCTATCTCGGCTATCACCTTCTTAATCTCCTTGTCCGATGCCATGTTTTCGTTGAACCGACGGTAGGTGACGCCGATGCAAATTATGGTGCAACACACAGCACCCAACAAGAAGCCTATGACCAAGCTGTCGACCCTTCCAATTTCGTCCTTAAATTCCTTGATGGTCTCCAGGTTACGTTCATTCAAGCGATGAAGGTAAGGGAGACTCAGCACATCTTGGTGTCCGGTGACGATCAGAATGGGAGATGCCGCGATGCCGGGGAACTTACTCTGGACGTTGTTGCGATGCAAGTACTTAGTTTCGTTTATCACAGCCCAATTATTGAGCCTGATTAGATTTGTTCCGTGAACCCGTCTCAGTACCTTTGTCAGTGAAAGCTTTAGCAGGCCGGTTATTATTGATCAGAATTCCGTCATCGACCCTAAGTGACTCGGCTGTATTTGGCAGTTTGCCAAGCCACCAGCATACAGCTCTCTAGCACAAGAGCTGGTCGGTAAAAGTTGACAAAAGGTACCTCCCGGCGTGGAAGCGCAATTCTTAAGGGTTTGATTTTCGAACTCAGCTATAATGTTGTCGTCAATTTGAAGGACAGCATTCTCATGTGCAACTGGATACAGCATCACTTTCCTGCAAGCCATTTTGATTTTCGGGAACTTGATGATAAAGTGAAGGGCATACACAAATTGTAATACTTTCACGGACGCAACGGAAATAAGGTCAGCTATTGAAGTACCTGTGGGTTCATCGATCCAAAGAGATTTCAAATCTGCGTTATCTAATATATTTGGGCTAATGATATTAACTTTTGCAAGGGTAACAGCGAGCATCAAATTCTGCATTTCCAACAACATTTTACTCCGAGCTAAAAGAGTTTCGTATAAATGCCCGGAATCTTTTATATTTTTGTTTGCAGCTTTAAGTAATGTGTTGACACTTGTAGTGAGTTGATTAATTTGTTCCTGAGCTTTTGTGTTGATAGCTACCTGTCTGTTGTTAACGTTCACCAACTCACTGGCGTCAGGAGTTCCCGAAACTACTGTGAGAGGTGTGCCCAAGAATTCTAAGCTTCTTGCCACCCTGTCGTGCACGCCAAAAGCTTCTAATAGATCTCTGAGGTGGGACGCATCTACGCTTAGAAACTTTCTCATGTATGACTGCGGAACCATTTCACATAGCTCGATTGTTTCGTTTACCATTTTTTCGTAATCAGAGATGTTTGCAGTGTGCCTGACGAAATCGCATTCCTCCCGTTGTGTCTTTCTAAAGGTAATGTCAAGTGGCGTAAATATTTAAACTTAAAGGTGAAGCCGAGTGCCTCAAGTATTGAAACTTATAGTTAAATTCAAGATGCATAGAATCGATGTTTTACTTGAGCTCTCGCCCTACTTAAGGTTGTCCTTGTGGACCACCATCCCTCCAATGAGAACGGTCGTCCCGATCCGTTTATTGCCAAGCCTGTGGTTTATTTTCGCCTACTTCAAGGACTCTATTCTGTCGCTGGTCGTTCAGCCTAGCCCAGAGCGCATCTTGCGCGCTCCTTAACTTTGCTGATATTTCGCCTGAGGGCACATGGAGGGCATCAACAGGTCTCTTGATGATGATGATGACCGAATGATTGTCTCGTTATAATCAATCGTGGCTAGCATTATGACTTCGACTGACTCACTGATGTTTCTCTCGAGCTTGAGGCAACGTGCAAACTCGGCTATGGAAGCGCTCATTTGGCCATTGGAGGTGCTATGCTGTGGCGGTGCATTAACAATACGGACTCCGTAGCTGTTTAACAACATGGTCTATATCTTTTGAGAAGTCATCGAACGCTCGTTGTCGCAATAAATTGTTTTGGCTCGTGGAAAGAAATTCATGAGCCGCAGTAGTGGATCTTTTAAGTCCCCGATAGTGCGCGACTGAATTGGTTGTACGGCTCAAACTCAGAGAACCTATCAACACAGGTCAAAAAAAAATGTTCTGTCCGTGGAAAATATATCAATGTGTAGAAATTCCCCAGGAGTCTCAGGGATCGGATTTTCCCCAAGCTCCTGTCTTTTTGAGTGCCTATCGTATTTGGCTGCTGAGCAGATTCTACAACTTTCCGCAATTTCCTTAGCCAACTTCGCCATTTTAGGGAAATAGTATTCTGAAAACACTCGCCCAACATTTTCTTGAGCTGAGTATCTTCGGCAACGAGAATTTCCCTCCTCTCGTCAACGTTTATGACATCTGCAACTCGGTTTTGCAGTGCCAGAATTTGGTGCCTAGAAACATGCGAACTAAGGCATCCTGTACCTGTGCTAGTGTGTGCAGGTTGCAATAGAGGGCATTAACTGCATTTGGATTAATCAAGTCAAGGAGTTCATCTAGAAGGGATGTGCGATCAGTGAAGCTCACTTCTTGACGCCTCTTGTCACCGAAAAGGACAAGTGGGGGGGGGACGCGTGCCTCTTCAATGACAATGAGGAGCGCTAGAGATAACGAAGGCTGGTGCCTGCGATGGTTGTAGAATTTTTGACACAGATGGATCGACGTCCATTGGTTCCTGTGACCCGCCACTGTTGCTGAAATAGATTTTGTTGGTGTTACTGTTGTTTAGCGAAGTGTGGATTTTTGAAGCCGCTGGGTTGCGGATCACCCTGCTGGTGACCCCTATCTTGCTGTCGTACCTGCGGCCTCGGGGTTACTTTTAGGCCTGACACAAAAACCCGCAACGCTTCATCTCTGAACTTCGTATAGAGCCCGTGTGCCATGCTTGGTTCAAAGGATATGTTGACCTTATTGGTAAGAAGAGTAAGCTTTTTCTCAACCTTGTTATAGTATTGTAAATTTGTTAATGAGCCCTGTCTTAGTGAGCTCATCTCTTGCTCTATGACGTGAATGCCTCTCTTATCCCTGTATGTGAAATCGAGACGGTTTATTATGGCACCAAAATTCAATACTGTGCCAAACTGACCCAAAACGCCGTCAGCTGGCCCTCTAATTTGCTCTTAATAATAATGACCGCCTGGTAGTGGCGTGAGCTGCCATCGTATGGCTTGTAAATTTTATATGCCGCTATCGCAGCTTGTCTCCAAAAGGCGTACGTCTCTGGCATCACCGTAAATTCAGGTAAGTATTTGACGGCGTCCAATGGTTCATTACATTGGATGTTGTTTCTGATTTCCACCGGCGCAAATGCCTGGACCGGCGGTGCCTTTATACTACTGGTAGATATTCCGCCTGCCAATTCTTGTATCCGAGCATTTAAGGAAGCCCTCAGTTCTGCATCTCTTTGATTCAATACTGCGCTCTGTGGCTAAGGCGGAGACCACTGACACCAAGGCCCTAAGATGCTCATGCTCCATTCCCATTTAACACCTGTTGTCAGCGATTTCTTGTGGGACGACTTCCCTATCTAAGGTGCTGGAGTCGTCTGACTCACATCTCCTTGCAGAACGCTCTGTACCTGAAAAACGATCTGTTCAACAATAATAAAAACATAATTTCAAGGGTAAATCAACAACAGTAAATGAAATGAATGCTGACAGAGAGGAGTTTACTGAAAATTGCTGATGGATGCAAAATTGTGTTACTCAAAGTAAGTTGGAAGCACAATTACTGCAATTTTTAATATTTCTCACTTATATATTTTTGGATTTTAATTAACAATTAACACAAATTGAAAAATGTTTGTGCCCAATAATGGTCCACTCATATTTGTTTTGATCCTACAAGGATTTGCTGAAGTCTATGGGTGTTGGCTTACTTCGCTACCCAAACCCGCTTGTGCGCTGGTTTGGTGACAAATCGCTGCCCGGAGAGCTCTAGCGGCTTCGGCGTATCAAATGGCTTTTTAATGGGCTTGTGCCGTTTACTTAAGAAGTTCGACTTGGCTATGGAATATTTAGCCAAGTCTGTACACGAACCAGACTTTTTAAACTTTTTAAAATATTTGGATTTTACATTTTTTAGATGTGATAATCTGGGATTAAGCCAGGGTGGTTTTGAAAAAGTAGTCGAAGGAATTGACTTAGGAATACACACATCTAAGAGGGAGTTTAGGGTGATGTAAAAAAATTAATGGCTGTATTCATATCAACTGAGTCATATAAGAAAGACCAATCGGTTGAATAAATAAGCTGATTCAGCAAGGAATAATTTCCTTTGCGAACGCAATAGCGGGGCTTATTGGCTGATGAGCACGAAATGAAAGGATTACAATTTAGCATTGCAATCTCTAAAGTTGGATGATAGACATCCTCAGGAAGAGATAAAGGAGGGGACCTAGACACATTAGAAATAAGGTAGTCGTTAACAAATACAAGGTCAAGTGTTCTATTCATATGATTAGAAATTGAATTGATTTGAAACAACGAAAGATCAAGCATGCAGTGTGTAAAACCGTGCTGTGCTGAGGGCACTAGATAATTTTCAGCAGTGAATAATGACCAAGAAATGTTCGGCAAATTAAAATCACCCAACACCATTAATAGGTCATTATCACGCACGTGTGAAGAAACTTCTTTAATACAAGTAATATGATTCATATAAACTTGAATATCAGAAGAAGGTGGGACATAAGAGCATGTTACATAGATATTCCGTGTAGGAAAAGACACCTTAACTGAGACAATCTCAGCGTCAGTAGGCGTACTAAAACAGAATGGTTCAGACTGGAGAGTGGATTTAACGGCAATTAACACCCGACCACCTCGAGTCGGCCGAGCATTTCTAGACAAAATAAAGTTATTTGGTAAAATCTCAAAATCAGATATGGTTGAGTTTAACAATGTTTCTGAAAATGCTATAAGGAAGTGCTGGCCATGAAAAGATTTTTAAGCTTTGAAATGAGACCTCTGACAATCTGATAATGAATAAAGATTTTGTCAGAAGGTGAAGCTATTTTTTTGGGGCAGAAATGGTACCCTGTATTGAAGGGACCGAAAGGGTGACAGGCTGGTTACGCTTTTTAGGCTTGAACTCATGAACAATCATGTGTGGTGGCCAAAATTTGGGATCACAAATGATGGGGAACATATCATGTGAAACATTTATTTTGAATGATGATATTTCACGAGGGATGGAGAAATTAAATTTGGTTATTGACACGCTAGCAGAAGATTTGCTAGCAATATAGGCTGCCAATGACTTAGAAGTGGTGTCCGACGAAAGTCGGAGTTGAGGCTCTAACCGGCGATTGGTTGGGGACTCGAATTTATATTTGCCAAGCAACTTAAAACTCAAGTCAAAATTACTCGAGAGCTGCTTAGCCACATTATTTAATTTTAAAAATTGATGTCTCACAGAATTATACATTCTGGAGAAATCAATTTGCTTGTCGATGCATTCTGGGCACGACCAACGCAAGCCACCGCAGCCCTTCTTGGCAATAGCAGCGATCTTCTCGCAATCACGCCCAGGGAGACCTGCACATTTAGCATATCATCATATTCTCACACAGCCAGCAATTTACAAATTGCGGCAGTGCAGAATCGTTAGCCTGCTTGAACGTACACGGTTTCTTGCAGCACGACTTAATTATTAAATGCGTATGCAAGTTGCGAAAGCGCAGAACAAAACAAATACGGTGCACAAGATAGAGCAACTAAACACTCAAAAAACAATTATTTGTACACAAACCAATTGTTTGGAGCGAAAAGCAATAGAAAAAATCGCGGGAGCGCGATGCACAAGCAGAAAGTATGCAGCGAACACACGCACAAACAAGTGTATGCACAGGGGAGCACCAAGGCAAAAGAATCAAAACAGGCAATAACAACAAACACGGAACTGACGCTGCGTTTTATAAAATGCAATAATAAACAGACTTACGCTGCACAACAGATAACACTTTGCACAGTTTATAAAATTTTTTTAAATAAAGGTCCGAAAAATGCAAAATTTGAAAATAAAAAGCAGGATAAAAGCGCAAAAATATATAAAAATCTTGGAGCACAAGTAAAACACGTCAATCACTCTCAATTGAGAACTCTCTCTGAGTCAGCCTTTCAGCTTCCTTTGCACGAACCCAGGTCCGCTTTTAATTTTGTTTTGGTTCCTGTTTTATTATATGGTTGTTAAGGCCGGTATTGGAACTGGAGTTTTTGATATACCAAAAGAAGAGGAATGCCGTCGATATTGCGTTGCTCGTGACGAAAATCATTTGCGTCATTCTTGTTGTGGTTAGTGTGTCACTCATTTTATTTCTTTAGATTTGGTGTTCAATATTGAATTTACCGTTCCTAACAAACAATGGATTCTACCCGTAAATAATTTGTAAGGGACTAAGTCTGTTGTTGTAGCGTCATTGTAAGCGATACATGTATCTTTCGGTTGATATTTCCTCATGTAAAATGGGATGCTCTATCGTTTTTTTTCTGCCCAAAGTTAATCTATATGTGTTATTTCCGTAAAGGGTGAATGCTATCTTTGCCGTTAAAAGTTTTTGCATAATATACTATATAACTCACAGAAGTCTTTATTTTCTTTAGAATGTCATAAGCGGATATGAAATTTGTAATAGAACGTACAATATTAATTGTGTATCTAATCAAAATGTTATAAATGTTGTATTTTCTGATTGTATATAAGTATAAATGATGTTTGAGGGTATATTAGAGGTTAGTGGGTGTTTGAAATTTTAATTTTTGGGGATTTAGACCTATTTGAGAACTGGGCAGATTGATTTATTTTCTGCGGACTTTTGTGTTTCATGTAAAGCAATTTTTTCCTTTTAAATGAGCTTTCATTTCGTCGATACTCCTGTGTATGAGTTATCGATAATATATTTATATTCTGAACCCATTGAAAATGGAAAAATCGCGTGTAATGGTTTTGTGTAGGTGTATATAACAGGCAGAGGGATGCATCTCCACCTCATAAAGTATATGTAATCATACTCAGGACCAGAAGTAACTGGCAGCCCTAGGTGAGTGATAGTCTAGCTTATTGCTCTATATTTCACTTGTGGCATTATATGGGCTGGGTCAACGTCTCGTTGAAGAAAAAGATTTATTACATTCCCTCTTTGGTGAATGTACTCCCAATTCGATTCCTTCGGCTGGTTCTTCTAGACCAAATTAAAAAATATTAAGTCTAATTATTTTAAAAACGTTAAGAAGTCTGGTTCGAGTATTGATTTCGTCAAATGCTCCTTAGCCAAGTCAAACATATTATTCTGAATTGTCTAGTCCGAGAATTATTTTACTCGTAAAGTTAATTTGATCAAAGCCCGAGACAGTTTTACAGATTTGTAAGCTTAAAGCGCTATTCTTCAACTTTGCCATCCTCTTTTTTTGGGAACGATAAGGAAAGCAATGGCTCTGATTCTGCTAACCTCTTTGCAGAACTTTTTCAATTAACTTACTCCTCTCTTTTCCCAGACAACATGTCTTACTCTTATATTATTACTTTCGCTTATTTTTTCTTTTCAGCTATAAAACAAGAAAGCCGCAACTAAAACAAATTACAAGTATTTCTGTTTACATATAAATAAATATTTAAATAAGAAGTCCTCGCGGATTTTCGTTATAAGACTTTATTTTGATTATTTTAATTTTTGGGTAACACAAAATTAATAAATGTTTTATGGTTTATAAAACACTAGGCCGATACGCCGTAGCGAGTGAGTTAATGTATGCGCGAAGTCGCTGGACAGATGTGCCTCAGTGAAAGCCGAATTAAAAATTAAATTTACAAAAGATTGATCAACATTCCCTAAGCTATTGTGTGCTTTTCACAAACGCCGCTAGAATGGTTAGCTTGCGCCTCGTGCGCTGCCGTCGCGCACGAACATCCGGCCAGAGCTATGTCAGCATCTGTGGTTGGTGTTATATTACATTTTCCTGACCTATGTTAACTCGTAAGAACATTCGGCCCAGTAATATATCAGCATCTGGAGCTGGTCTCGTTGGTCCCCTCTTAAGTTAAGGCCGCCCTCGGCCGCTCCTATCTCGGCGATCACTTTCTTGGCCGATGTCATGTTTTTGGTGAGCCGACGGTAGGTGACCACGCTGTCGACCCTTCCAATTTCGTCCTTGACTTCCTTGATGATCTCCAGGTTACGTTCATTCAACCGATTAAGGTAAGGGAGACTCAGCACGTCTTGGCGGTAGGTGACGTTCAGAAGGGGAGATGCCGCGATGCCGGGGAACTTACTCTGGACGTTGTTGCGAGTAGTGTCAAGTACTTAGTTCATTGATCAGCGCCTAATTACTGAACGTGATTAGATTCGTACTGTGAACCCAAGTCTCAGTAAGTGACTCGGCTGCATTTGGCAGATTGCCAAGCCATCAGCATGCAGCTCTCTGGCAAAATAGCTGGTCGGTGAAAGTTGACAAAAGGTTCCTCCCGGCGTGGAAGCGCAATTCATACGCATTTGATCTCCGCATTGATCTATAATGTTGTCGTCAATTTGTAGCACAGCATTCTCATGTGCAACTGGATACAGCATCACTTTCCTGCAAGCCATTTTGATTTACGGGCACTTGATGATAAAGTGAAGGGCATACACAGATTGTAATACTTTAACAGACGCAACGGACATAAGGTCAGCTATCGGGAACTTGATGATAAAGTGAAAGGCATTAACAGATTGTAATACTTTCACGGACGCAACGGAGGTCAAGGTCAGCTATTGACCTGTGGGCTCATCGATCCAAACTGATAATAAACCTGCGTGATCTAATATATTTGGGCTTATGATATTAATTTTTACAAGGATAACAGCGAGCATCAAATTCTGCATTTCCAACAACATTTTACTCCGAGCTAAAAGAGTTTCGTATATATGCCCGGAATCATTCTGATTATTTTTTGCAGCTTTTAGTAATGTGTTGACACTTGTAGTGAGTTGATTAATTTGTTCCTGAGCTTTTGTGTTGATAGCTACCTGTCTGTTGTTAGAGTTAACCAACTTATTGGAGTCAGGAGTTCCCGAAACTACTGTGAGGGGTGTGCTCAAGAAATCTAAGCTTCTTGCCACCCTGTCGTGCACGCCAAAAGCCTCTAATAGATCTCTGAGGTGGGACGCATCTACGCTTAGAAACTTTCTCATGTGTGACTGTGGAAACATTTCACATAGCTCGATTGTTCCGTACTCAGAGTTGTTTGCTGTGTGCCTGACGAAATCGCATTCCTCCCAGACCAGAACTTGGCAGTCAACAATGGGCTTATACTTTGCGTATGAGTAATTAGTCACACGCGCTGCTGAACTTGCATAAAAAAGAAATAGCAGAAACGCGAACTTGCGGATAACGGACCAAACAATTACTACGTGTCTTTCTAAAGGTAATGTCAAGTGGCGTAAATATTTAAACTTAAAGGTGAAGCCTAGTGGCTCAAATGTTGAAACTTATAATTAAATTCAAGATGCATAGAATCGATGTTTCATTTGAGCTCTCACCCTACTTAAGGTTGTCCTTGTGGACCACCATCCCTCCAATGAGAACGGTCGTCGCGATCCGTTTATTGCCAAGCCTGCGGTTTCTTTTTATTAGGACTTTTTCGCCTACTTCAAAGACTCTATTCTGTCGCTGGTCGTTCTGCCTAACCCATTTAGTGCATCTTGTGAACTTCTTAACTTTGCTGATATTTCCCCTTCAGGTTCGCCTGAGGGCACATGGAGGGTATAAACAGGTCTCTTGTTGATGACCGAATATATTGTCTTGTTATAATCAATCGAGGCTAGCATTATGACTTCGACTGAGTCACTGATGTTTTTCTCCAGCTTGAGGCAACGTGCAGGCTCGGCTAGGGTGCTATGGAAACGCTCGACTTGGCCATTGGATATGCTATGCAGCTGCGGCGCATTCACAATATATACTTCGTAGTTGTTTAACAACAGGGTTTTTATCTTTTGAGAATTCATCAAAGAGTCGTTGTCGCTATAAATTGTTCTGGCTCGTGGAAAGAAATTTATGAGCTACAGTAGTGGAGCTTTTAATTCCCCGATAGTGCGCGATTGAATTGGTTGTACGACTCAAATTTAGTGAACCTATCAACACAGGTCAAAAAAATTTGTTTGTCCCTGGAAAATATATCAATGTGTAGAAATTCCCCAGGAGTCTCAGAGATCGGAGTTACTCCCTACTCCTGTCTTTTCGGGTGCCTACGTTTTTGGCTGCTGAGCAGATTCTATAACTTTCCGCAATTTCCTTAGCCAACTTCGCTATTTTATGGAAATAGTATTCTGATAACAATTGCTTAACATTTTCTTCAGCTGCTCTGTGCGCTCTATTATGTTCGGCAACGAATTTCTCTCCTCTCGTCAACGATGAAGCACTAACCAAACAACATATAGACTGGACATGAGTACCGGATAGTAGACACAAAATGTATTGGAGACATCTGGTCCAAACTCGTGAGTAAGGGAGTAAGATATACATATGATATATTTTTAAACCGCTAACTCTACACGAAAGTGCTTGGCGCACTCTCTTCCATATGATTTGTGCGATAGAACGGCAACGCTGTTAACTTTTATCTCGCTCGCACATACTCTCAGCTCTCGATGCTCTCTCTTTATGTTTAGGGATCGTTTCAATGTGTGTGTGTATGTGTCCGACAAGCAAAACTGCGCAAAACTTCAGTTTTTCCAAATGCTGAGGCATTTCTACCCTTTTGAAGTGACGGCTAATATGAAATAGAAAAAGGGTTTGCCACGTCGATGCGAAATTCTTTCATTTTAGCTCGCTAATATTTTGGACTCGCTATTCACGCATACTTGCATATTTTGTATATGAATAGACGCATTTATGCGCTTGTGTGCCTGTTGCTTGCCTGCCTGCCTGTCCCCGATGCAAATTTAACAAGATTTTACGATTTCTTATTTTCGACCTCTACACATAGACACACACATACAAGTGTTTGTGAATGGGCTGATCATGGGCGCAAAAGAAAATACATTATTGGCACGCGTCTGATAAGAAATCCTAAAATCTTGTAAAAATTGCATAGCTGTGGATTGTGGCTGCGCAGGAATCAGTATTCAGCTCGTCAAGAGCGTTGAGCTGTTGTCCCGATAGCGCATCAGCAACTAAATTCTCCTTGCCTGGTTTATAAAATATTCGCGCATTCGTTTCAAACTATAGCCACAAGTTCCCGCTCGTTGGTGGCGTTGTTCACCTCCGGGGGTTTCAATGTTCTGGAAATCATTGAGATGGGGCGACCCTCTTGAGAAAGCACTGCCCCTATGCCGTAAGCTGAAGCGTCGGTCGTTAGATCAAACGGCTTCTTAAAGTCAGGGTATCTGAGCATGACGTTTTCTGATGACAAAATGTTGCGAAGCTTTTGGGATGCGTGACGCTGAAGCTCAGAGAATTCTAACGGGATATTTCACGATCTGTGTTTACTTTCTGACCCATTCACGCCCTTTAGAAGATCAGAAATAGGTTTGCTATTGAAGAAAAGTCTTTGATGAAAAACCTTAAGTAACTCGCCAGTCCTAAAAATGATCTGATCTCGAATATATTCATTGATTCTGGGAACTCCTGAATCGCTTTTACACGAAACCAAGAAAAGAAAAAGAAGAAGCAAACTTGACATATAGTGTATCCCCTAGTCGGGAGCTCCCGACTAGAACCTCTTCCTTGTTTAATATTATTTTTGAGAATTTTTCCCAATTAGTGTCAGAGAGTTTAAGTACTCACAATCTTAAAAGCCTCATGTGCCAAAATAAATAATCAAAACAATTTAAAGCCCCACAGAAAATTAAAGAAAAAAATGTTAAAAAACACGAACCTCAAAAAACAAAAATTTGCTGAAAACTCTCCGCTGGAAGGCCTTTCATCAAGGAATACTTGTAAGTCTGTCCCTTTTGTTTTGATTATATTTTCGTATTTTTGGCATAGATAAGCACAGCCAGAGAATTCTATTTCACGATCTGTGTTTACTTACTGACCCATTCACGCCCTTTAGAAGATCAGAAATGGCTTTGATTTTTGATAAAAATGATCTGATCTTGTATATATTCTTTGGTTCTGGGAACTCCTGAATCGCTTTGACTTTTTCAGGGTCCGTTGTAGCTCCCTTACTGGTTACCACGAAACCAAGACAACCTACGCCTTTCTTAAAAAAATGCGATTTTTCCTTGGAGATTCTCATATTTTCTTCGTACAGGCTTTTTAAGACCCATTCTACATGTTGGATATGAGAATTTTCGTCTTTTGAGAAGACGATGACATCGTCAACATAGACATAGCAAGATTTGCCAAGTTGCTTACGCAGTACGCTGTCAACAGTTCTTTGGAAGCTGCTGGCCGCATTCTTCAACCCAAGAGGAAGTCGACAAAATCCGTTCTTCCCCCCGTTAACTGCAAAGACTGTTTTTTTACGGTCACGCTCTGCTAGCGTGATCTATTGATAGACGGATTTTAGGTCAAATGTTAAAAAGTATTTAGCTTTGCCAAGATTCCCCAAAATCATTGGAATGTTAGGCATAGGGTATCTGTCTGTGAAGGTTTTCTCGCTAAGTTTACGAAAATCAATAACGAGGCGCATATTCTTGTTACCCAACTCGTCCGTCCCCTTCTTGTCCACCGCCCAAATGGGGTTGTAGGGGGAAACAGATTGGTTAATGATACCGTTCTTCAGAAGGCTTTGAATTTCTTTATTAACGAATTCCGCTGGTCTAATGGGAAAGGAATATAGTCGGACATAAGCTTGTGGTTCATCAGTGGTCCTCATAGTGTCCACCACTGATGTGTTATAGGGAAGTACTTCTTCCGGATCCGCAAAGACCTTATGTTTACTTTGTAGGCGAGAAGAAAGACAAAGTGACACTCCTGCTTGCGTGAGCAAGTCGAGGCCCACAATTCCATCAAATGTGAACAGGTCTGGGAGTAAGAAAAATATGGCAGTTTTGCCGAACTGAGATATAAGGCACTTATGAGTAATCGTCGCGGTGCCTTGTATAGAATGGGTAGAGAAGAAAGAACTAACGGCACATACCGTTTAGATTTTTATATGGCCTGATATAATGCTTGAAACCGATCGTGTTGATGAGAAATCTCATCTGGATCCCTGCTACTGTCCTACTGATGTAGGGCAGCAGGAAGCTTCCACTAAAAAATTGAGCGTGTCTAAGTCATATTTGCTGTTCTGCTGCTGCTGCAGGCTCGTGAGCTGTGTGATTGACTCTCTGCCTCCTTTGTCAGCTTAAGCGCCCAGACGTGGCCGTTTTTTTAGCCTTGAGGAGCGCTACAGTTAACGTAGGCTGGTGCCTGCGATTGATGTGGAATTTTTGACATAGATGGATCGACGTCCATTGGTTCCTGTGACCTGCCACCTTTGTTCCACCTGCCACTCTGTTCCTGAAATTGACTTTGTTGGTGTTGCTATTGTTTAGTCAAGTAAGGATTTTTGAAACCGCTGGGTTGCGGATCCCCCTGCTGTTGACCCCTATCTAGCTGACGGACCTGCGGCCTCGGGGTCACTTTTCATGCCCTATCTTCTTGCCCTTTAGCGAAGCTAGCGGCAAAGGCGTACCTCTTGCGCTGGTGCTAGGTGCCGACGGTAAGTCCTTAGGCTTTGCCGCAAACAGGACTTTCGTCAGGCTACGTTTTAGGCCTGAGACAAAAGCACGCAACGCATCATCACTGAACTTCGTACATAGCGCTTGTGCCATGCTTGGTTCAAATCATATGTTGACCTTATTGGTAAGAAGAGTAGGCTTTTTCTCAACCTCGTTATAGTATTGTAAAATTGTTAATGAGCTTAGTGTGCTCATCTCTTTCTCTATGACGTGAATGCCTCTCTTATCCCTGTATGTGAAATAGAGATGGTTTATTATGGCATCCAAATTCATTACTGTGCCAAACTGACCCAAAACACCATCAGCTGTCCGTCTAATTTTTCTCTTAATAATTATGACCGCCTGGTAGTGGCGTGAGCTGCCGTCGTATGGCTTGTAAATTTTATCGCAGGTTGTCTCCAAGAGGCACACCAGTAAATTTTGGTCAATTGCCTGGACCGGATGTGTTTCTATACTACTGGCAGATATTCTGTCTGTCAATTCTTGTATCCGAGTGCCTAACGAAGCCCTCAGTTCTGTCTCTCTTTTCTTCACAAATGCGCTCCGTGCAGTTAAGGCGGAGGTCACTGCGGCCTGCACCAAAGCCCTAAGCTACTCATGCTCCATTCCCATTTTACACCTATCGTCAGCGATTTCTTGCGGGACGGCTTTCCTACCTAAGGTGGTTGAGGCGTCTGACTCAGATCCCCTCGCAGAGCGGTCTCTATACCTGATAAACGAACTGTTCATTGACTATACTGTCAACAATAATAAAAACACAGTTTCAAGGGCCAATCAACAACAGTAAATTAAATGAATGCTTACAGAGGAGAGTTCATTAAAAATTGCTGATGGATGCAAAATTGTGTTGCACAAAGTAAGTTGGAATAAAAATTACTGCAATTTTTTATATTTCTCACTTAAGTATTTTTGGATTTTATTTTAAATAAATCACGAAAAAAGAAAAATAGTAAAAAAAAAAATGGTCCACTTATATTTTATTTGATCCTACAAGGGTTGTATACTCTACGTCTAAAACTACTGCTACCCACGCTGCAGTCGCGAATGCTTTTTATGATTCCTCGCTGAGGTCTATGGGTGTTGGTTTACTTCGCTGCCCAAACCCGCTTGCGCGTTGGTTTGGTGACAAATCGCTGCCCGAAGAGCTCCAGCGGCTTCGGCGTATCAAATGGCTTTTCATTGGGCTTGTGCCGCTGACGTAAATCTATATAGGTCAGCTTTTATTGTCTGCACTGGTAGGTTGGGTATTGCTATTACACGGCGCGAAGTATCTTGTACTGGTAAATTAGTTCTTAACACTGCACAGCACTCTAAATAATTATAACACAAAATGATCCGAAAACGTTGGGCGCCAACCAAGATTGAAACAAGAAGTCTTTGCGGATTTTCGTTATAAGACTTTATTTTGATTATTTTATTATTTGGGTAACACAAAATTAATAAATGATATATGGTTTATAAAACACTAGGCCGATACGCCGTAACGAGTGAATTAATGTATGCGCGAAGTCGCTGGGCCGATCTGCCTTGGTGAAAGCCGGATTAAAAACTAAAATTACAAAAGATTGATCAAAATTACCTAAGCTATTGTGTGCTTAACATCCGGCCCAGAGCTATGTTAGCATCTGTGGCTGGAGTTTTATTGCATTTTGCTGACCTATGTTAACTCGTAAGAGCATCCGGCCCTGTGCTATATCAGCATCTGGAGTTGGTGTCGTTGGCCTCTGTTAACTTGTACACGCACACATTCATGTGCATCTGTGCATATGGGCCAGTGTCAGTTGAAAGAAAATTATTTTTCAAATTGTTGTTTTATTGCTTGACGAAACGAGTTCATTCCTACATGTTTGTAAAAATTAATTTCATTAATTCAAGTATTCCTGAATAGAGTACCTGGACTTATTTATAAAAGTTTTAATTATATTTTTTTATTTTAGTTGGAGCCCATTAGAAGACAGGCACATAGCTGAAACAAGATTAAATCATATATTCATGTTATTTGGAAAAATTCAGTGCTTTTCAATGGATGTTATCGGAAAACAGGTTATTTTTTTAGTGATATCGAAAAAAATCGGTTGATATTTATATTATTTTGCAGATAGGACCCGCCTACGTTCATCTCGTTTTGCACTCCCCCACATTTGGAAATTTTCAAATATTTCAAACCATTACTCCAGTAGAACCACTATTACAAAAAGTAGTACACAGATTTTACGCTTCCCGATTCATGGCACCAATTATGAAGTTTATAATTTTTGGAGAAACCGTTATGGTATGTAAATTATTTCCAAATTTTAAACTACATAATAAAATTACAACTTTTTTTTTTAAATCAAGTTTGAGCGGGATTTGAATATATGGAATCATAAAATGTACCGGAACAACCCTATGCTTCTAATGGAAGAATCCTCACTAAAAAAATTTAGGAAATGGTATGCACAGTTCTACACGGTAAACAGTAAATCATTTCAATTAGAAACCAATACAAATTGGTAGCAAACAAAAAAAAAACAACAATTATACCGACTATGTCAATATCTTAAAATAAATTCAAAACTATTGGATTACAAAAATATCTGTTTTGGTTGAAGTAAGCATGACGAAAAAATTAAAACGGATCCTAAGCGGATCAACAGACAATCCCCAAGCGAAGTCTCATAAAATTCAACAGCATCACGTATGGAAGAGAGAGCGGAAAAGTAGGAAGGAGATACTTAAGATAATCCGTGCCTTTGGTTAATGATTATATATCGATTCGTAAAAATTCCTTGATTTAGTGGTTGAGATTTTCCTTGAACTTTTTTCTTTTGTTCTCCAAAGCTAACAGATGCGTGCCTTCAAGTGATATAAATTGCAAATAAATTTGAAAATAAAATAAAGTAATAAGTAAATCAATAGACAAGTAAGTAATGAAAAGAGTTTGTTTATATTTGGAAGGTTTTTTTTTATTAATACTTTTCTGTGCCTCCTCAGTAATAAAGTAGGTTTTTTGAGTAGGAAAAATAGAGAGTAAAGATTTCGGATTACTAACTTCTATAAAAATAGAAAAACGTCTTTGAAATGAAGAAGCCGCCAATATATTTGCTAGGCTCTGCATGTAAGACGATGCGCAGATAAAAATTATAGCGTTAATAAAATTAGTACAAAAAATGAAGTAGAATATAAAACACAATTAAATTGTTGTCTGTTATCTTGAAGAATTATTCAAGGATGCTATATCACCAGAAGATATTAACAAGTACGGGGTTCTAGTCGGGAGCTCCCGAAATTTTTTACAGTACATCTTATTATGCCATTGAATATTTGGGTATTCAAATTCAATTGCATTAAAATTGTGGCTCAAATTGGGCAATACAAATTGGATTCGTAACTTGATTTATAGCTCTGCGATGGTATCGGGGAGGTGGCAATAGGTGTAAAATTAAGGATACTTAATATACTTATTTATAGTATTCTAGAAGCAACATATCAAGTTTGGTGACTCTTGCTCTTAATATTTAACCAATTTGCTCAAAAAACAGGGTGTCGATATCGATTTTTATCGATTGCTTAGAAACGAAGTAAGTTACTAGATACTAGATCGGAAACAAACTCGATCTGCGCAGGCGCTCGGAGGACCTCCAGCTAAAAATTTCTATAGCTCTTATAGATTCTGATGTCTTTGCCTTCGTACATACGAGCAGACGGGTGGATGGTCAAATGGCCGGACGGACATACGGACGGACAGACAGACGGACATGGCAAGATCGACTGGCTATTAATGCTCCAATAATATATATACTTTATGGGGCGGAGATACTTTCTTCTGGATGTTACATATATTCGCACATAAACATAATACGTTTTTACCCATTTTCAATGGGCTCAAGGTATACAAATAAGACTCATTTACCATTGGAAGCAGCAACAAATCAACTGCAAAACAATAACAGTGCGCAGGAAACCCAATCTTTTTCTCGACGTCTGTTTTGCTTAACATTTTCTTCTGCTGCTCGGTGCTCTCTATTATGTTCGGCAACGAATTTCTCTCCTCTCGTCATCGTTGAAGACAACTGCAACCCGGTTTTTACAGTGCCAGAACTTGGTGCCTGGAAACATGCGAACTAAGGCATCCTGCACCTGTTCTAGTGTTTGCAGATTGCAATAGAGGGCATTAACTGCATTTGGATTAATCAAGTCAAGGAGTTCATCTAGAAGGGATGTGCGATCAGTGAAGCTCACTTCATGACGCCTCTTGTCCCCGAAAAGGATAAAGTTGCTTTGGTGGGGACGCGTGCCTCTTCAAAAACAATTTGATTTTGAAAACAATTAAGTGGCTTTTCTCATTAATTGACGCAATTGTATAGGTCAAGGATAGCTCGCTGTGGGCTGTGGCTACGCAGGAATCAGTATTCAGCTCGTCAAGAGCGTTGAGCTATTGTAGCGATAGCGCATCAGCAACTAAATTCTCCTTGCCTGGCTTGTAAAATAATCGCTCATTCGTTTCCTCAATGCGCGCCTTCCATCTTTTAATTTTGGCATTCGGGTTTGACCCAGAAACGGCAAAAATTAACGGTTGGTGGTCCGTGAAAATGTTAATGTGTTTTATCCCATATAGGTAGTGGCGTAGCTTGCTAAGGGCCCAAACTATAGCCAAAAGTTTCCGCTCGTTGGTGGCGTTGTTCACCTCCGGGGGTTTCAATGTTCTGGAAATCATTGAGATGGGGCGACCCTTTTGAGAAAGCACTGCCCCTATACACTAACTTTGCAAAAGGTTGATCAAGACTACCTAATCAATTGTGTGCTTTTCACAAACGCCGCTGGAATGCTTAGCTTGCGCCTCGTGCGCTGCCGTCGTCCAAAAACATCCGGCCCAGAGCTATGTCAGCATCTGTGGCTGGTGTTATATTGCATTTCGCTGACCCCTGTTAACTCGTAAGAACATCCGACCTAGTGCTATATCAGCATCTGGGGCTGGTGTCGTTGGCCTCTGTTAACTTATATGTTGTGGTAACTTATAAGTATATTCTAGCCATGTCCACCTGTCTGTTCGTCCGTCCGAGACTTAAGATTTTGAATGTTTTCTAGTGTTCGCGCAGTACGAGGTTGGTTGCGGTAGTCAATAACTTGCTCAGTTTCCAGGAAACCGCTATCGAAATAGTTCTTTTGAGCGTCTTTAATTTTTTAGCTATTGCCACTAGCCCTCTACCACCACATTGCTATAAATCATGTGAAATTACCATTTTGTATTGTCACCAATTTAATGCACAATTTTAATGCAATTGTCTTTTTGAGAATACACGAATATTCTATAGTACAATAAGATCTACTACAAAAAGATCGTTTGAGACACACTAAAGGTGTTGAAGAAAATGTGTTTTGGCTGCCCATAAGGTTGGGGCAGCTAGTGCAAAGAGTAAGAATATCTGTATTTACCCACATAGATTCACCAACGTATTTATTGAATTCTATCAACAGCATTGCAATTGTGATTTTATTTTAATTCCTTTTTTTTTCTCAATAAAAACTAATTGTTTCTTTTTGGCTGTTGAGTAGGAGTGGTGGCAAGAAGTGTGGCATGTTCGAGTCCTATTGCTTTATCTTTTTTTATACCCTGAACCTATACAAAATAGGTAAACGCCACTACGCAGTTATAAGACGACTACATGAACCTATTTGAACTACAGAACTTAAATTTCAACTTTAAAACAATTAAGAGGATTGGCATGAGGTGCGAACTGTTACCTGTTCGAATTGTTACCTTGTTACCTTGTTGAAGGAACTAATTTTTTATACCCATTCATATATTCCATTCAAACTGATTAACAAAGTTTTTATGGAGGTGCCAAATTATGTACGAGGTAGAAGGAATCATCTACGACTCCAAAAAATAATATTTATTGTTGATCAGCATCAATAGCCGAGTTGATCTAGTCATATCCGTCTATCTGTCCCTCCACGCGTAATGCCAGCTGTTAGTGGTAGTATTTGTATATCTTTTAGTATGTATTTATCACATCAGTTGCGAGGTTACTTTTGCCCTGGTTCGGAGTACGCCTTTTGGAATGCTGCTGAAGCAGCGTTAAGTATTCTTCACGCCAGCGGGATCAAAATAATAGTTGGAGATATTTTACGCGTTGCCAGCGATCCAGACGATTGAAGACTCAACGAACGATGAGCTGGGTCCACCAATCCAGAAATGAGCTGGAGTGAGGACCTCCATATCTGCTGGATCTTCTGAAAGAGAAAACAATGGCCTGGAGTTAATTATTGATGCTATGTGGCTGACTAGAGTGCGAAGCTCTTCGGAGTTGAAAACCCAAGAGCCAACAGCACGATAAAATGATGCTTCTCTGTCTTCACTGCTGGGTATAAATTTCCAATCAATGGATTCATCAGATTGCGACTGAATAGACGCTTGAACCTCAGAATCTTGTTCCTGGCGCCGATAAAGTTGGTAGAGTTATCCAACCATACCTGAGATGGGCTGCCTCGAGTTGACGTAAACCTCTATTTCAAAAGCTCGAGATTTCAAAAGGACGAGTCTTAGTAAGAGTTGGGTCCCATGTTGTATATCACATAATATTAGTCCAAGATGCCATATGTATATGGATTTATTAATATTATTAATATACGCTGCATTATATCAAATTAGTTGACGTATTTACAAGTTGCAGTTATATCAACGGAGGGAGATGACGCAATAACTTTTTTCTTTATTCTATGTTTGAGTTCTTTCTTTTTTGACAAGCGAGAAACAGGCCAGTCCAATTTGTTTCCAACTAGAAATTCTGGGCCGTTAAACCATTGTGGGGATTGATGTAATTCACTGGGTGTAGATTCTATCGAGAGTATATTTGCCGGGTTGAGCGAAGTAAGAACGTAGCGCCATTCTATGGCATTCGTTAGCTCTTGAACTGCAGTGACGCGATTAGCTACAAACACATTGAGCTTGCAGGGCTCGGTCTTTATCCAGGAAAGGCATACAGAAGAATCTGACCAACAGTAGAATTTTCCATCGAAGAGATTGATTTTAGATATCTCACGCATGAGATTAGATAGTAAGACGGCGCCACAGAGATCTAGCTTTGGAGAGGAGCTATACGCGATTTGGAACACAACAGCTGAAAACTGGCTAATGGTCGTCGAGAAACGACGAAGACACATGATCCATATAATTCAATGCTGGCGTCGCAAAAACCGTGAACTTCTAACTCTGCTGCAGATTAACACGAGACGAGCAAATTTAAGAAACTGTGCCTTTTCAAAACTGCAGCAAAGGTGTTCCCAGTGATGATGGCAGGCTCTCTTCCCACGCAAGTTTCTCATTCCAGATCTGCTGCAAAAAGTTTTTAGCCTTGGCGATTACCGGCCCTATGAGTCCAAGCGAGTCATATAAGCGAGCTATGATCGCCAGTATTGATCTTCTGGATGGTTTGGATCTCTACTGAATGGACTAAAAAGAAAACAACCTATCCGACGCTGAGTCCCAAGCGATTCCTAGAGTTTTGGTGATGTCGCTACCATCATCAAACTTTAGAGAAGATTCTCTTTCCTTCGGGAATCCCTTCCAGTACAACAGCATTGTTTGGGCACTACTTTCGGAACTTGAAGCGCCCACTTGCCACGATTCCAGCTGTCTGATTAAGAATTTCCTTCGCTTTTTGAGTTGAGTCACCCCCTGAAATGAGGTCATCAACGTAGAAGAAGCCGAGATCCAATTGAAAAGTTAGTTTCCTCATCCATGATAAGCTGATGCATAATACGACATATGACCAAGATCCAAGTATTCCTATAGAAAGTTTGAATATTGAATCTTCAGGTCTTGACGATTTTGTAGTTTGAGTTCCAGAGTCAGAAATCGATGAAAAGATATGACGTCCCACGATATTCCAAACTTCTCTTGAAGGGTAAACGAACTGAATATTGAAAACTAGGCTGACATGAGTCCTTACGAAATGTTCTTCACATATATTTTCTTCCTTTGAAGTGGTAGGTGTAATTTCCAAGCAGGATTCTATCTCCCAAAACCTTCGCACCCATTCATCAACACGTTCTTCAGGACTTGATTCGAGTTTTCCCACAGTGTGGTTTCCCATCAACGTAGAGACACCCAAGCGCGGTCCGCCTCCAGAAACTACCCAACCAAGCCGTGGTTTTTGAAGACACGGTAGCCCTGAGGGAAGCCCTATCTGGCCGACGCTGAGAAGATCGTAAAACAGGATAGCTCCAAGCAGCAAGTCCACGCATTGAAGTTTAAAGAAAGACGGATCTGCAAGTTTTATGTTATCGGGAATGTTTTAACTCGTCGTGTAAATAGTAAAACTCGGTTGACTATCAGTTATGTAAGGCACTACCTAAGCTCTGAGGCATGTTGAGCATTCAGAGACTTGAGATTGTATTGTGATAGTGACCGTATTTCCTGTTCTTTATTTCTGTTTCAAAACGAGAATCTCCTAAACTAGACAATGGTGTCTTAAACTGAAGCTGTTGAGCAAGGCGCGATGTTATAAAGTGAAGCTGAGAACCGGAATCCAAAAGACACGACAAGGTGTCAAAGCGCCGCAGTGATTTTTAAAGAAGACCGTAAATACTGGGCAACACGTGGAGGTTGATGGCGACGACTTAGCGAAAGAGGCATGGGCTATCGACGATGAATCAGCATGCACAGTTAGCTGACCAGACGGATATACAGAATTATTAGATTTTTTCACCCCGCAGGTGCGACAGCATCCAGAGCTGCATGATCGCAATTGATGGCCTTTCTTTGGGAATAGTCATTTTGCCTCTTCAAGCCGTAATGCTGTGGTCAATTTGCAAATCGGGAACAATTATATATACCATGACCAAGGCTGTCACAAAAGACGCAGACAGGGGTGTGGTGGTTAGTGGCGATAAATGACGATCTACTTGTGTTAATTGCTCTAGTTTTTTCCACCTGATGGCTAGGGCATAGCTTGCCATAGCAAAATTTACGGTTTCCATTGTTCGGCATCTCTGTAGCCATATGCTCCCACGATTGTATTAAGTTGACCAACGACGAATCTTCTAGCCACTTGGCTTGTGATATTGGGTCCAGTTTTTTTTCAATAAATTAAGTGCTATGACATAATTATCGTTTGTTATTTCCAATGATCGAACCTCGCCCAGCGCTGAATCCGATATCTGCTTGATCAGGATGATTTTCTATGACGGTTGTGTACATAGCATAAAATTCGGCCCATTCTGTGCAACCATCACTGAACGTAGGCAACTTTAGGGTAGTGCCGGCTGTGCCTTAGCTGTCGCTAACTGTCTGTCAGGCAACACAGATTGGTCGTGAAATGTTGAGTAATGCAATATTGAGACAGGTTTTGTGATTTCACTTCGAGCCGAAATTTCCACAGAAACTGCCAACTCGTCGAAGTCCTCATGCAATTGGTTACCAATTTCATCAGTCTAGTTCTTCGAGGCTAATGTGAGAAATATCAAATGTGGTCTAAAGTCGCTCAATTTGTTTCTGCCTAACACTAACACCGCATTCATCAATTGCGCTTTTTTGAGCTTCAGAAAAGTCACCCTGTTTGCAGAGGGGACTGCACTAGAGGCATTATTTTCGGTTGCCATTAGAAGCGTTAATAGAAAGCGTGTGCAAAACTAGCTGAGTGACTAACAACGGTGATCGCTAGTACATGCAAACCGTTCAAAGAACAATAGCTGTAAGAACTACGGCGAAAGCAAGTGTCAAGCTTTATAACGAAGCAACGGCAATAGCTTGTACATAAGTACCGCACGAATGAGCAAAAATTTTAAGCGACCGAAAGAGTAGGTAAAGCGACGGCTATCGCTTATAAGTATGCATATGAACTGCACAAAACGAAATGTCAGGATGTGATCTTTTAAGATTATTGCTTCGGGGTCACCAACTATTGCGCTATTGAGCTTTTTCAATACCTTTCACAAATAGATATAAATAACATTAATTTTTTTCTTGTGTTCCAATTTGTTTTTATATTAGTTAAAAGTTACGAAAAGCAGATAGCCCCGAATCGGTATGTGCTTAATATTTAAGAACAATGATTTTGCATAGGCGAGCGAGCCCGAATTGGTGCGTGCCAATTTGAGCGAAGCGACAATTGAGTAGTTATAGTTTTGAGTAATGCGATGTGGCGATGGGGCGATGTGTACCAAATGCATGAAGCGAACGAACTTAACTAACTCGCAGCATCGAGGCCTTCGCATAAGTAATGCAAGGGCAATAAAACGATCGTTACAGTGAAGAGCACAAGCTTAATGTAAATGAAATCTTAAGAGCGATCTCAGTTGCGAGATCGCTCAAGCAGTTTTGGCTGCGTAGCCAGACACGTATCCCTTAAGTGAAACACACATTTACAAAAAATAAAAGAAAAAATATAAAATTAAACATAAGTGAACATATTGCATTGAATAACACGAAAAATCTTTAAGAATAAAACTTAACGAATCACTTTGAAAGAATTTAACAAAAAATAAACTATAATATAATATCAGCGAACATATTTCATATAAGGATACAAATTTATTTTACGGAAACTAACCAACTTTTATAACTTATTAATTCAACTTCCTTTTTCGAATAATTCTGATATTTAACTGCTTTTTTAAATTGATTATCATTGTCACATTTTACATTTTTGTGTTAATATTTTAAACATCCCTATATCAGTAGAAAATAAATTAAAGAAGTATACCCTATAAGTAGTCGGTAAAGAATTCTTTGTATGGTTCACAATAAAACACTAAATACCGAAAAAGATGCAAGACGAATTGTCCAAAGCTATCAACTGCCTTTCCCTTGGGCCAAGCGCGGCCCACCGCGAGGGCAACCAGCTAGCAGCATTCCTATTGCTAAACCAGAACTAGGAGATGTTATAGTTGGTGTAATCCGAGAGACCCTCGAAGGAGGCGATCTGATAAGACAAGCTACGGACAACTCTGACATGGTAGATGTGTTGTCCGAAATCCAATCGCAAGGCCAGGTCCTGGAAGCGAACACGAGACCGTCCCAGAGATAACGCGATTAATTACGGAATTCTCCGGGAAAAGAACTATATTTAACTCCTGAAAGAAATATGTAGATCGCATAATGAGTTTATATGAGGGACGAGAGAGACTTATAAATATTAGTAAGTTACTCTACCTATACGAAACAAAATAGTCGGAGAAGCCGACGTAGTACTAGAATCATATATTACTCCCATGAACTGGTGGGCAATATCTGTCTGAATACCAAATGTTCTTTTTGGTACAAGGTCGAAAAATCAGGCAGTCCACTATCAGCTGTCTCTGATACTCAACCAAATAAGCTCGTAGGAAGAATCAGTGGAAACCGTGAGAGCTTTAGCAAAAAATGATCGAAATAAAGCCATGGATACCTTTGTACGTCGGCTAAATGGCGATTTACCCCACTTATTAGCTATTAAAAAACCGAGAGACTTGAGCCACGCACTTCATTTGTATGGATAAGTGAAAATCAGGAGGATAGGAACGCATTCATTCTGATATATAAACAGTAGGCGCCACCCTTGCCACCTAGGCAAGTCCCAAATCCAATAGTCACAAGACACCAAGGGCAAAGACCAGTGTTAGGGCAAGAATATGGTGTCCTACAACACAGCACAGAACTTCCGGAGCCACCGCGCCCACAGGCTCAAAACCCCAAGCCTAGATCGATTCCCATGGAAATCGATCCGTCTATTAGTTCCAAACATTTAAATGATATGAACAAATCTGAGAATAATGATCTAGCAGGAAAACGACCACCTACCGCAGCCTACACAGGACCCCCACAGAAATTCCAAAGGCAATTTAACATTGCCACTGGCAATAAGGAGCCGACCACAGACGGAAACGAGGTAGAATCACCTTATGCATTTGGTGTGAAGGAACAGGGATACTTCGAAACTATAGGACAAGAGGCACCTGGAGAACTGCCTAGTCAATATCAAGAGGACAATAAACATGCCCGTACCGGCAGATGCCTCAGACGTTGATTTCTTTGTTTTAATAGTCTCTTAGTTAAATAATCGCACATTTAGGCGAAATAAAGTATTTCTAAGTCATCGATTTAAAGAGCGGTTTCCATCAAATCCCACTCAATGAAAGGGATATTGAGAAAACGGCTTTGGCCGTAAACGGAGGAAAATTCGTATTCACTAGACTGCACTTCGGTCTAAGGAACTCGCCGTCCATATTTCAGCGCTGGCATAAAGTTAACATGAGAATTCAAATCGATAAATGCGAATACTTCAAAATTGATATATTGGGCTTCACTGTTTCAGAAAATGGCATTAAAAGAAAGTGAAAGCCATCAAGGCGTTCCCTGTACTTAAAACTCTGAAAGATTTACCATTTTTCTGGGTTTATCGAGCTATTATCGCAGATTCAACAACGGTAGATCTTCAAAGGACATCACAGCTAAAATAAAAATCACTCTGGATAATAAAGCGTTAGACTCGTTTGATAAGATTAAAAGAACACTAGCCTCCCAAGACGTGATACTCCGACTTTGGTAAAGAATTCCAATTGACAAGCGATGCTTCGAACTTCGCTATTAGAGCAGTACAGTACAGCAAACTGATCACTTTTATTTCCCGTACTTTTTCAAAAGCGGAAGAAAAAGAAATGCTGGCCATAGTTTGAGCTCTCCAGGGCTGGCGAATATATCTATACCGTACCGCTAAAGTAGTCATACATACTGACCAACAGCCTTTGAGCTTTGCTCTTATTAGCAAAAAACATTATGGTAAACTCATGAGTTGAAAAATTGTGAACGGGTTGTTCACCTCAGAAGTGGTTATGGGCAAGATACAAAACATATTCCTTTCATACTTCAGTTCAGTTATAAGGTCCGATATACGCAAAACTAGAAGTAGACAGTCAAAAATGAGGGGAACAATATCTTGACGAAAGAACACACCAGAGCACATAGAATCTCCATAGAAAACAAGATACAGATATTAAGTAGATTATTTTTCCCACATATTAAAAAGGAAACAGAAGCACTGGCAAACGCATGCGAAACTTGCAAAGAAACAGAATACGATAGACGACCACCATGTGGCGCAATCCAAAAAACAGCTATACCTTCGTACCTAGGTCAGATAATCCATATCGACTTGTTCATAACTCAGAAGAATCTAGTACTTACTGCCATCGACAAATTTTCAAAATACGCTCTGGTTAAAATACTTAAATCAAAGGCAGCTGAAAATTAAAAAAACACCTTACCGGAAATCATAATGATATTCGGCATGCCGCAACTAGTTGTCATGGATAACGAAAAGTTTTTGAATGCATCATCTATTAAATTTCTGCAGCAAGACCAGCTTAAGGCAACAGTTTCTACGACGCCGCCATACACATCTACCAGTACGGGCAGGTTGAGGGATTACATTCAACACTAATCGAAAGCATACGTTGTATAAAAAAAGGCGAGGGTATCGAAAATTTTGGAGATCTAATCTAATCAAAGCAGTTCAACTATATAATCAATCAGTACACTAAACAGTAAAAGGAAAACCAATAGATATATCTTCGGCAACCAAAATATTATTGATCCCCAACAAATAGAAATGCAAGGGCAGCAGATAAGAGAAAAATCATAAGAAAGCTAGAAAAAGGTCATAAATACCAAAATGTTAAAAAAAAAAAAAAAAAAAAAAAAAAAACAATTAAAGAACTATCACATTGGAGATACCATTTACATTAAAATAGACAAATGAATAGGTTGAAAACTCAAACCAAAATACAGAAAAGAAATAGAAGCATAAAACGGAAAAACCACCATTACTACAAAAAAACGGAAGACAAGTCCATAAAAATAATATAAACATGGGGCTGTTGACAATTTTAGACTACTCACAATCACAGCTTATTCCAATAAAAATGGGTTTAGCCGCAGTGCACAACGGCACCTTCAAAATTATCCATGTATTCGACACTGAAGAATACGAAAGAGTTTTCCAGACATTGGAAGATACCCTGCATGGTGTACGCCACACACCAGATATTCTCATTGCTCGAGTACGGCACTGAAAAATAAAAAAAAATGATCTACGCAGACTCAGAACCTCGCAAAGAGCGGCAAGAACGATATATGCGTTGGGAACAGATTGGAAATGGCTGGCCGGCTCGCCGGACCACAGTGATCACGAAATAGTAACAGAAATTAATGAGCAGTTAGAAAACAACATCAAACAAGTTTTGAAAAATAAAATATTGCAAAATAAAATCAACAAGATATGCGGAGTCACGAATGAGATAATTAATATAGCTTAAAATAAATAAAAATTTTAACGAAGAAAAAATTTCGGTACTTAAATTCAATATTCGAGTTTCTAAAGACGATTTAACAAATCTAGTTCATTCAATAGATTGGGCAAAAACAGAATTAGAGTCTAAACAATAGAAACAATTTAAAAAAAAAAAGAAAAAGTAATGTTCTTAAATACAGAAGAACTATTTGAATATGTTCAAATGATAATAGCAACAAATGGCAAAAGCCTACTAGCTATATAGCAACATTCAAAAATTTAATACAATAATCAAAATAAAATACGAAAACATTGTGAAATGTGGCCAAATGATATATGCACTGAAAGACTCTTGCGAATCTCATAACATATAATCATATTTAATAAGAACAATCCAATAGACTTAAGTAACCATACATGCATTACTGCACTTCTGAAAAGCCAAGCTCAGAATTGCAAAACGATCATTAGCCAACATCTTTTATTATCAAAGAGGAAAAGTACAACCACTAACCAAACAACATATAGACTAGACATGCGTACCAGAAGTAGACACAAAATGTATCGGTGGCATCTGGTCCAAGCTCGCGAGTAAGGGAGTAAGATATACATATGATGTATTTTTGAACCACTTACTCTACAGGAAAGTGCTTGGCGCACTCTCTTCCATATGATTTGTGCGATTGAACGGCAACGCTGTTAACTTTTATCTCGCTCGCACTTACTCTCAGCTCTTAATGCTCTCTCTATGTTTAGGGATCGTTTAAATGTGTGTGTGTGTATGTGTCCGGCAAGCAAAACTGCGCAAAAATTTAATTTTTCCCAAATGCTGAGGCATTTCTACCCTTTTGAAGGCACGAGTAATATGAAATAGAGAAATGGTTTGCCACGTCGATGCGAAATTCTGGCATTTTAGTTCGCTACCGTTGGTAAGGGTATCCAAGCGTTCCCATGTGTGCGTTTAAAATATTTTGGACTCGCTATTCACGCACACTTGTATATTTTGTATATGAATAGAAGCATTTATGCGCTTGTGTGCCTGTTGCTTGCCTGCCTGCCTGTCCCCGATGAAAAATTTAACAAGATTATAGGATTTCTGATTTTGGACATCAAAAATCTTAAAAAAGAAGGGCGCGCGTCAGACGCGTGCCAATAATGATATTTTCTTTGCGCCCATGATCTGTCCATTCACAGACATTTGTATCTGTGTGTCTACGTGTAGAGGTCGAAAATAAGAAATCCCAAAATTTTGTTACATTTGCATCGGGGACAGGCTAGCAACAGGCACACAAGCGCATAAATGTTTCTATTCATATACAAAATATACAAGTATGCGTGAATAGCGAGTCCAAAATATTTTAAATGCACTCATGGGAACGCTTGGGTACCCTTACCAACGATAGCGAACTAAAATGCCAGAATTTCGCATCGACGTGGCAAACCATTTCTCTATTTCATATTACTCGTGCCTTCAAAAGGGTAGAAATGCCTCAGCATTTGGGTAAATTAAATTTTTGCGCAGTTTTGCTTGCCGGACACATACACACACACATTGAAACGATCCCTAAACATAAAGAGAGAGCATTGAGAGCTGAGAGTAAGTGCGAGCGAGATAAAAGTTAGCCACGTTGCCATTCTATCGCACAAGTCATATGGAAGAGAGTGCGCCAAGCACTTTCCTGTAGAGTAAGCGGTTCAAAAATACATCATATGTATATCTTACTCCCTTACTCGCGATTTTGGACCAGATGCCTCCGATACTTTTTGTGACAACGTTGTTTGTATGTGATATCCAGTCTATATGTTGTTTGGTTAGTGGTACAACTCAATGACTTCGACGGAAAGCTGGGAATCGAAAAAGAAGAAATGGAACTCGAGCAACATATCTATTTCAGTTACAAAACTCAACCGTTGCCATAGGAGGTGAGTTGTATGAATCAACCGAGGTAGTCCTTGCAGAAGCCACACCACCCCTATTTAAAAAAATTGCACAAAAAACAGTCGACTCTCCTTGCAAATGCTAAAGGAGGTTAACATGAATAAAACCTTGAAGCTCGACACCCTGAAGAGCTACAACAACAATCAACTTTACGCTAATGAGGCGCAAGATTTTCGCTACATGACAGCAGATAACCATAGTAGTTGTGGAAGAAGAACCAGCGGCAGAAGCGAGCGTAGTTACAAATCAAAAACGCTTTTACATCGCATCCGAGGGCGTGTTTAAAGGGGGAAGTAAAATACGAAGTTAACCAAGAAGACATGCACACTCCCATATTATTACGGCCCCAATGCATGCACCTTTGACAGCGGTTTCCACAAAACAGCCCATCAGTTGGAGCGAAACATGCAATAGGACACCCTATCTAAGCTACAACGGAAACGACGACAATAACAAAGCTTACAGAAGCGACAGCGACAACTTCGGCAGCAAGAACAGCGGCAGCGGTGATACGGCAGTGGCGACAGCAGCAGCGGAGTTTTAACTTTAATATAATTTATACTTATAATTGAAAATTATTTCTTAAGTAGCACTACTAATAAACTGTTGTTTTTCAAAGACCTTAGGGAAAAAATTCCTCTTTGTATATGCAGGCTTTTGCACTATTAAATTAGCATACTTAATGAATGACGGAAACCTAATTTTTAAAACTATAAAAAAATTAATGTAGATTGTGAATAATATAATTTTTTGCAATTATGCAATAAAATTTACATGATTTTGGGGAACATAAAACATTAACAAAATCATTTAAAAGTGAGCGATTGCACGTGTTGATAATGAATTATTCGATGTGCGTCAAACTAGCGTCGGTGACTTAGTGTCGAGTTTTGGTACTTGTTATCGGAAAAGTATCTGTCATTTTTACATGCATTTATTTATGTTTTTAAGCACGCAACCAAATATATTGAAAATGAAGAATTGCAAAAAAAATTAAATTAAACCATAAAACTGGCTGGCAACATTACATATTTAACATTTGTATTCATAAATATTGCGGCAAAGTTTCATTTTGCATTTTTACATTAACATAGGGTATAATAAAAAAAAATTCGAATATCTTAATTTTCTTGATGTAAAAATCAAAATAATTGATAATTGGCGATCTATAAGTTAAGCCACCGTGCATTTGGGGCCATTATCAGAGAATTGATAAATACATTTTATTATATTACCGCCATTTTGATGTTTTGTTAAGTATGTAATGTTGTCAGCTAATTTTTTTTATTAACAAAGGGTATAATAAGAAATATGGAAAATGCAAGTAACTTCAAAACGATTTTCATGATGTGAAAGCAAATTGATTGATACTTCTCAATTTATATGTTAAACTACCGTGCATTTTTGGCCATTATCGAAGAATTTTAAAAATATGGGAAGATAAAAGTTGAAATATTGGCAGATTTTTGTAATTATACTGTGTATAATTACATAAATACATACTTGTCTTATTTAGCAGCAGTCCATTTTACCAAAGATAATGTTTTATTGTCAAATGACAATAATTTCATCTATAACTGCACTTTTTCATATACAAATATTTTGAATCAATATGTTCCCGCTCAATTCTGTATAACATGGTTCAACACTGATTTCAAGCAGCGGTTCGGGTCCCCTTGGAGCTGGTAGCTCGATAGGCCTTTTGAATGAACAACATGAGGTGTGTTAACATTGTGTTATTTTTCTAAATAACTGGCCGATCGGTTTGCTTAGAACTGATGCGTGAATCTTCCTTAAACATGTATCTACAAGTTGGTATACCGTGTATTGAGTGTCATTATCCCAGTAAACAGATATTAGGGTTCAAGTGAAAGGGTAATTTTGTACAGTCATATGGTTTGGGACTAGCAACGAGGTTGCTGCACTGTTTTACAAATATCTTATAAACGTGCTTGTCGATTTTTATAATTTATTAAGATTGGTTAGGTGAAACTACAGACTTTAATCGTGTATATGTGGTTTTCGTGGTCATAATCCCCAAATCAAGATATTTAAAAATGGCGTATACTCAATTTTCAACCCCTTGGTTCACCCATATTATAAAGTAAAGTTCAAATTCTAATGAATGTATGTATATAGGTAATAAGTTAATTTTTGCAATTCTGCATTTATATTCAATTGGCTTCGTGTTTAAAAGCATAAATTAGTGCAAATACCAAAGTTCAACGCTAAGTCAACGCCGCTAATTCGACGCACATAATTTTTCGATATACGAAATCATTTCAATTCGAGAAACCATCGATTTCTATTTTGAAATCGATGTTTATCGTGCATTCCTAATTCAGTTATATTGTAGTGTGTTAAGTAATATCTTCAATGTAGTCTTTTTTGTAAATTATATGAATAAATGGTGTGAATTTGCAGATAAGAAGCGTCATAATGGAAGAATATGCACGCGATCCATGTCCTTACCGAATTGTGGATGACTGTGGTGGTGCTTTCGCCATGGGTTGTATCGGAGGTGGTGTTTTCCAAGCAATTAAAGGTTTTCGAAACGCTCCATCAGGACTAAACAAGCGATTGGTATGCATATATATTAATTCAAAATCTACACAGTGTTAATACTTATTTAAGGCCATTTAATAAATTTCCTAAATTCTTACGAATGACCAGAAAGAAAGCTTACATGTTTATGTACATACATTGTGCAATGGGTCACTGATTACTTCCTGTAGACGAAATAATTGTTAGTAATATGAAAAAATTGTCTTATTTTGCCTACCAATATTATTTTTTGTGATATATTTGCTGGTGACAATCAAAGTTTAAGCCGATAACAAAAACGACATAAGAAACTGGCACATGCTTAGAACATCTTACTAGCCATAAGAGTTGTCGCAAACCCGGTGCAGTGTTTTACCACTAACCAAACAACATATAGACTGGAAATCAGTACAGGAAAGTAGGCACAAAAAGTATCGGTAGCATCTGGTCCAAAATCGCGAGTAAGGGTGTAAGATATACATATGATGTATTTTGACCCGCTTACTCTAGAGGAGAGTGCTTGGCGCACTCTGTTCCATATGATTTGTGTCTGCGAACGAGCTGACCATGGGCGCAAAAGAAAATATCATTATTGGCACGCGTCTGATGCGCGCCCTTCTTTTTTATGATCAGAAACCAGAAATCCCAAATCTTGTTATATTTGCATCGGGGACAGGCAGGCAGGCAAACAACAGACACACAAGCGCATAAATGATTCGATTCATATACAAAATATACAATATGCGTGAATAGCGAGGCCAAAATATTTTAAATGCACACATGGCAACGCTTGGGTACCCTTACCAACAAAAGCGAGCTAAAATGCAAGAATTTCGCATCGACGTGGCAAACCCTTTCTCTATTTCATATTACTTTGCCTATGGCTTTTGAAGGTTCGTTGTACTTTTGAGACAAACAAAAATGAAAGGTTGAAGATGTTATAGTTTGTCTAAATAACAAAAACATGTTGGATAACTCCATCAGCGTTTTGCCGATCTGGTGGTTATAATAAATCACCCGGATAATATCACTCACCAAACAAGATATAGACTTGACAACCAGTGTAATATGCTGGGGCCACGCGTTTGATATGCGGCTGGTCCCAAGTGGCCTTCGTTTTTATCGGGTTCGAGTCACGCCCGCACGCTCAGAAAGCAAGAGAGTAAAAAATATACAAAATATACATATACTCTTTATGTATATACAGAGAAATCGTTTTTGTGAAGGACTTGGCTACTGTATAATTGCAGCAAAGTCATTGACACCCCTGCCCAGAGTCCTGACTTAAACCCAATTGAAAATTTGCGGCTTTTCTAAAGAAGCGCGTAGGGAAACGGAGCCCAACTAATAAAAACGCTCTCATCAAGGCCATTCAAGAAGAATGGATAAAAATACCCGAAATCTATGACCTGAATAACCTTGTTCACTCAATGTTACGTCGTCTGCGGGCTGTAGTGGATGCTAATGGCCAATATACCAAATATTAGTACCACCATTGCCATAGTTTCCTATATTTAGTTATGTATATAGTAATATTTTACATTTTGCAAAGAATTAATTGACAGCGCAAAAATTGCCTCATTTTAGGTTTGTCTGTTTTTTTTTTTACATTTGCGTTTTGAATTTTGTTATGTTTGTGCCTTATATCTATGAAGAATACTTAGAATAATAATAATATGCAAAAAAAATTAAAAAGAAATAGTTTAATTCGGTCAAATATTAGTTTAAAAATTAATTTGTGTGCTGTTTTTCCGTTTGTAAACAATTACTTGACAAACTGTATGTATTTACATGCGCACTAAGTTGTTTTTGTTTTAATTTTTTTTTTCCTATTTTTCATTTTTATCGTTTTCTTAATGCGCGACAAGACAACAACAATTAAAAAGCGGTTGGTCATTCGAATGCATTCGAAACGGAACCTCTTATTCCAACGCATTCCCACTCATTCAATTTGTTTTCTTTCGTTTGAATGTTGTGCGTCCGAATTATACTTGACGGAATATATGACAGTTTATCAATTAAGAGCCTTGAAGATCTTAAATTTTTTTTAAATTCATACTATACACTTTTTGCAAAATCGTGCCCCTTGAATGATAAATGTGGGTCAAACGTTGAATAGGTGCAAGAAGTTTCAAGTCAAAACTCATTGGCAAAGGTCATTAAAAAAATTATTTGTGACATATATTACTCGACTCAGGCCGCTTCCCCAGTGAAAAATATGTGTCAAAGGTTGTCAGGACAACTTTTAAGTTTAGTCGGGAAATCGGTCCTCCTTAAATTCTGGACATAATATTCACAACTATGGAAAATGACGGATCGGTTTTAAGTTTAAATGAACAAAAGTTTATTTGCCGGCTCCAAGATTCTCATTAAAGGATGATAATAGATGAAAATCGTCGATGCCTATATTTAAAAGTTTAAGTTCACGATAATACGGACAGATTTTATTTGTTCAGTTAAGTTGAAAATTCAAAATTTCAAACCTGTTTGTGATTTGGGTGTTTTTTCCACGACCAAATGTAGATTAGAGTACAGTTTATTTATTTATCGATTGCCTGGTATACAGATTTCTAAACCTATTAGACTATTGAAAGAAGATGCCTTAGTGCTCTTTGGTGCAGTATAATTATTTTAACTTTTCCAAAATGTTTGTTCAAATTTTCAGGACTTGCTTAAAATTTTTTATGTATCCTCTTGATTTGTTCATTTCCGCGCGGTTCTCCGGCAGCTATTAGCTATGCATCTTGCAATATTCCAAGATTTTCAAACAGAACAGATTGGCTTTCTAAGCAATTTAATACTTTACCTGTGCTACGGTTCGGTTACCACACAAATTTAGAAAAACCTTCCATCACCACTAGGATGTGCTAATAGCGGTTAGCGCTGATAGCTCTTCGCGAAAGCTTTGATCGATAAGAAAAGTAAACAATTGCCTAACTCCCTTACCTGTTGTGGTCAGAAATTCATCTCTCTTCTTAGTACTAGAATTCATAATATTTCATTCTACAAAGCTTTGTAGATCGGGCCACCTTTTTCTATAAATCGGGAAAATTGTTTTCCTTACTAAGGTAATAAGTCTTTTATCTCATTAAAACCGACTAGGCATTTTCCTTCTCTTAGTTATAATGCCCTTTTTACTACGTACTCTAACACTGCCTGGCAGCTGTTGAAATTTGGCTGTCACATAGTTCAGTTGGTCTTTCTGTCTTATCGATTTCTAATTGTATGATTTCGATTACTATGTATGACTCACAGGTCTGTTCCGGTATATTCACTAAACCTAAGCACTAGTAAACAATGTGTAACGCATAAAGGAAGATATAAAGTATATATAATATATTCTAGATCAGCATCAACAGTCGAGATGATATAAGCGTGTCTCACCCCTTAGTTTAATAGCTGTCGTCTTGAAACTGCATGCGCTCGTCTTGCTGTTGCAGACCATACACAGTCGGAGCTGGCCATAGGAACGATCGGTCGAGAAAAAGTACTTGTATTACATTTTTTTTCAAGATATTTTGACCAAAACTATACATATATGCAAAATCGCATAAGCTTCGGAACACTATATCAACACTATATGTTTTCTCGTCACCTACTTTTTCAATAATATATCGATCACGTCTCAATTTACACATCACCTTATACGGACCCAAAAATTACCTTTTCAGCTTTAAGCCGGGTTAAATTTTTGTACCCCTAATGGCGACCATGTAATTCACATTATACTTGAATTCAGGATTCGTGGACTTGGTGAATATCTTTAGATTTGTATATAGTTTTTCCAATTCTTTCTCATATTTAACTCTTATTCTCATTCCTGAATTGGAGAGAATAAGCTCACCGCCATTGGCTGAGGCAACAACTTTTCTGTACCAGACCCTGTCCAAAAACAAAAGTAAAATCAATATACGTGTTTTTTCCCGAACATAGTTGCACTGTGATAAAATTATTATAATAATAAATAATATAATAATATATATACAATATTTTAATAATATAATAATAAATATTTATAATTGGCCTGTAAAATTTATCATTGTATCCAATATAACATCATATCTGTCTCAAACACTTGACAAATTTCATTTATCCCCTCATCTTGCTGCTGGGCTTGTTTTATTCTGTCTTAAAGAGTCTTTTAATATCAAACAATGCACTCTACTCAAAGCGACGTGATTCATCTTTAATCCAAAATGATGTTCGATCTTAGAGTCAAAGTCTTGCAAAAATATTGCCCAACGATACTCATTGACGGAAACCTCCTGCTTTGGCATCGTCATGGCCTCCACTTCTCCACACGTAGTGAAAGCTTTTGCTTTCTACACATTTTGTACAACGTTGTCTATTAATGGCATTGAAAAGTTATTATGTAAAATGTTCTAATTTAACTTCCTGTAGTCACAACAAAGTCACTTAGTACCATCATTTTTTGCAACTAGTACTGTAGGCGAAACGTATTCAGAAACACAATTCAGAAATGACAATCTATTCCCTTTGCTAACCAAACCTAGATCTGAATTATGACTTTTCATTGTACTCATACGGTCAGTGTACACTAATATTTTTTTGCCTCCTTTACTGATTTTTACTGATAATCTCAAAGCAATTGGGAACTACTGTGTATAAATACTCTCACTAATGGTACACATGTCACTACCCGAATCAAATATTGCCTTTATATGTCGTTCATCAATTTTTACATTTTTAAAAGCTCTATTAAATGTCTTTTGGCAAAGCTGTTGCATTTGTCCTTACTTCTCTTTCCATGTATCCTTCAATTCACACTGATTTGGCTTGTGTCTAACTTTATTGCATTTAACACCTGACACTACTTTCTTTAAAGTCTCTCGCTATGATTGCTGCCTATGGCATTTTTATCTAAACTGTTTTCAAAATTGAATTTTTTCTTAAATCCTTGACCCACATTTATTTTTTCACAGATCATAATTTTCTCGCAGAATTTGTGGAACTCTGTCCTGTTTTAACACCCAACTGCCGCTACATGTCGTTGTCTTCTACTCTACTCACTGGTTTTCTTTGAGCTGCTCTCACCATGCTCGCAATCCCTGCTTTCATCGAAAACGAATGGCAATTTGACGTAGCTCTGCGCTTTGCTTGCGGCACATTTCGTCGTCTTGCAAAACAGCATGTTGTTAATTTAACAATGTTGCACAAATCACAGCGGAGTTTAGCAAGTTGCTAAACCTACTTTTGCGGTCTTTTCACTATTTTACTTGAACAACACTTAATGGTTATTGCCCAATATTCGCAGGCTATTTTCGGACGAGCCCCCATAATTGTTGGGAATTCTGGAGTTATTAAATTACACTTTCAATGTGTTGTTGAATAAGGTTACATCGTCACGTAGGTAATCGGGACACTCTGGGGCGTCTCATATGCTGTGGTTGGAGGAGGTCCTTCAACTATCTTCTCTTAAGCCTCCTGACTTCACACCTCCCAGCGATGCAAACTATTTTTGTACTGGTTGCGAATGCTCCGACTTGGCTGTCTATGGTCGCCATTTTGAGGTCTCTGTGCAAGGTAGAATTTCTGACGAAACCAGTCAGCATCAGTCCTTCGGCGGAAAGCCAAATTGTAAGTAATGGCCCAAACCCGTATACCGTATCTCACAAGTTGACGCCACCACGACGTTGCGAACAGGGTAGATTGCTGCCCTAACCTTGACTTCGAACTAACGCTCTATTAGATAAGAGCGCAATAGTAGAAGAAGGGGCGGGGAGACTTATCTTAATTATTGGAACAATTCATCAACCCAAAGACCTGTTTTACGTTATTTATGCCAAGTGGTTAAGTAGGTTCAAGTCCTATTCGGGGAAGTTTTAAGTTAGTATTACTTTTTTATAATACCTATTTATAATATAATACTGAAGCAAATGAACCCGTAGTGTGAGCAGCATTTGGTGTTGGAAACAAGATCTCTTACTTGTTTATACATTTTTGTTGTAATCAAATTTTTGTATATAAAATAAAAAGTTCTTTTAGCTTCGGGTCTGTGTGGGTCGTTGTGTGTATATACAAATGATGCAGGTTGCGTCTACGATGAATCCACTAATAGTGTCGGTACTGTTGGCTGGTGTACTGTTAAACTCATTCTTGTTTTTGTCCCGGTGGCGGGCTCTAATCGTGAGTCGATGTTGGACTTCACTTGCGTAGAATGCTGTCTTTGTGCTCAGCAATGAAACAAATGATTTTACGACAAGTGCCGAAGCACTTGGGAAGTGGGAGACTCAATTCAATATTCAATATTAGGTATTTCATTAAGCTAGAATAGACTTGAAATAAGCTTGGTCTAAGATTGTTGGATTTTTCATCTTTGCTTTACCAAGAGTTATTCTAAGCATGATAGAACCTTACTTCTGTAATTAGCATTCTGTTCATATCCAACAGTGTTCCGTAAAGATGACGCTCCTTTTCAATTTATATGCAACTGCGCAATTGAATGGGGCAGCAGCTTTAAGAATTTCAGTACACATGTACACACACACACATTCATGCGCGTCTGCTTCGCATTCTAACAGCATGGTAAGCATGGTTTTTTCTGTAATGTTATTTTAGTTCCTTTTTATACCCTGAACCCATTAAAAAATGGGTATAAGGGTATATTGAATTTGTGCAAAATCCAAATGTATGTAACAGGCAGAAGGAAGCATCTCCGACCCCATATAGTATATATATTCTTAATCAGCATCAATAGCCGAGTCGATCTAGCCATGTCCGTGTGTCTGTCCATCCGTCCGTCCGTCCGTATGTATGAACGCAAGGATCTCAGAACCTATAAGAGCTAGAGACTTGATGATTTTAGATGTAGGTACTCCCGCGCAATTCAAGTTTGTTTCCGATAATCGATAACTTACTCCGTTTCCAAGCAATCGATATCGATATCCTGTTTTTTGGGCAATTTTGGTAAATAATAAGAGCTAGAGTCACCAAACTTGACATATAGCTTCTAAAATAAAATATATATATGCATTTGATGTTGGAAGAAGAGGGTTCAGGGTATCCCCTAGTCGGAAGCTCCCGACCTGAACCTCTTATCATAAGTACTTAATTTTTGGTGTGGCTGCTGAGTAGAGTCGACAGTAAGTAATGCAAGTGGTGTGGACATTACTTATGGTTTAATTTAGCATCGATTGTAGTTTGATGCTTTAAGCGTTATTTTGGCGCGTAATTAAATGCGTGCAGGAGGTGGTTCACATACCTGTGCCAATTATTGACGGAAAGCAGTAAAATATCAAGCTACTTCTAACAAATTATTGGTGTGCATTAGTTCAGGGCTGGAATCTTCGATGTTTGTATGCTCTTGCAGATCATTAAATTTATTGAGGACGAAGTATTGACGTACCGCTCCGTGCTTATAAGGCACTATTTTAAAATTAGTCCAAAAAAATGCTGGATCGACGATAGCGTAAATTAACAAATTCTCAACACTGTCGACTAAATAGTAGCGAAACACCAGTTCAAGTTTTAGGTTTACGTTGCCCCTACAACAAATTGACCTCGATGCCTATTCTGTAAGCTTTTTCAAATGCGTCAGCGAAACCACGAATTTCACAACGATTCACAATAGACATGAATGAACTCCCAAGGACTAAGGAGTCATTTATTCAAACTGCTGCAGAATGTTTTAAATTTCTCGTATATGTTCGGAACTTTTAAACATTTTTAGAAAAACACTAAAACGTCCTGTTACTACGGACGTTTTTTGAGATATCTTGATCGTTAACGATGATGAAAACTACTTTTTCAGAAGGTATTTCGATAAGAAAAGAATTAGTGCTAAATTTGTACTCTTGCCGCACTTATAGGATTCAGCAATTTGAAACAATTCTTTCATTGCAAGAAATGAAAAGCCGCATATCATTGTGTTAAGTGAACCCTTTAATTCACATAATTAGTTTAATATGCTTGGTCCTCTTTAATCGAATCTGCCCTCCATGGAATCAATTAGTGACGTCTTTCGCTGAGGCCTCAAAGATGAAGCGCAATTTTGTCGAAAAGCCCTGCGGTTAAAGAACATATTGAAAGGAGATATAGTAACGTCGCCATAAATTGTACAATGTTTGTATGCTTAAATTAATCTCTCGTTTCGTTTTAAGTTCACACGGTAATCTTATCTTCCTTAATTACTAGGATTTTGTGTCTTACAGCATCGTGTAGCATCAGTGGGCTCTGTTTACTACAAAAGCCTTAAATTTTGATTGTTTGACTTTCTTGTTCGAGCTTAGCTCATTAACAGTGTTTCTTTCAGCGTTCCAACCTTCTAATGAGCTTTTATACAAAAATCTCAACTTCGCTCCAATTATCTACACTAACAAAAAAATTGTAGGAACAAACGTACCTAAAATATCAGTATCAAAGTTGCCAAAAATGTAAACCTTCTCGGCTGGAATAATTATCAATATTTCAGCTAATTAAGGCTCATTTGCCTTAACAAATGTGGAAATACAGTTTTATACCCTGAACCCATTGAAAATTGGTAAAAAGGCTATAATGATTTTGTGCAAATGGATGTAATAGGGAAAAGGAAGCACATCCGAATCCATAAAGTATCTATTCCTGGTTAACATCGTTATAGCCATTTCTGATCAAATGCGTCCATCTCAAAGGAGATAAAGCTTTTAAAGTATGCGTTTAGAAACTTCTAATTTCAATGCAGTACGAGTTTGTTTCCGATAATCGATAACTTAACCTTACGTGATCCGGTCCAGGTCCCCTGTGGTGATTAGAATAATCATTCTTATCTTTTATAAGGTCATCTAATCTAATTTATTTAGCAACTTTTTCGCTTTTGTAATTTGCGACTCGTGTGGTATCTTACACGACTGCGCTCCCCGGTGGGCTGGAGGTGGGATTCAGCACAACTAGCACCATTACCAAATAATCATACAAAATCGATTGCAAATTTTATTTTTTTTTAGCAATTCTCTTAGGGATTATGTGTTATAGCCTCTATCCACTGGTTTACGAAATGTCCATTTTTAAATTTCACATATTGGTGTTCCACTAGTTGACGGTAACATGTGAGTGGCAAAGTACCGGTTCTTTAAGTAAACAGCTGAGTTGCTTTAATTTACATAAGCGCCGCAAAGTTTTTCCTACAGTTTTACAGCTATCTTTATGAAATTTGCAGAGGACCCTCTTTCTGTAGAACGCAGCACATATGTCAAAACCATGAAAAAACATTTTGTTTTTCAAGATATCTTTACCAAACTCGGCACTTATTAGTTTTACTATACTCCTCATATATATGCAAAATCCTATTAAGATCGGATCACTATATAATATAGCTGCTATAGAAACTATCGGTCGAAAATTAAGATGTACGAAAAAACATTTTGTTTTTCAAGATATTTTGACCAAACTTTTTTTGTCATTCAAGATATTTTGTTTAAACACGGCATTTAAAGATTCCTTCATGCTCCCTTCATGTTTGCAAAATCTTATTTACATCGGACTACTATATCATATATCTGTCATAGGAACGATCGGTCGAAAACTAGGTTTTTGATTAAAAACCTTTTTTGTTTATCAGGATATCTTGACCACACTCGGCAATAATTATTTTCCCTATGCTTCTTAGATACGGGCATAGCACTATAAAGAGGTTGGGTCTGCAAGGGTATTATATCTTCGACATGCCGAGGATAGCCTTTCTTTCTTATTTTTTATTGATATGGCATTCTTGTTATGCCTGTGATGCGGTGTAATTTGCTTGATTACGAGGGAACTTAATTTTCTTTTTAGCTTGCAGTGCGGCAAATTGTGTTTCGAATTTAGCAGAAAAATTTATAATTGCTGTGCACTTTTCCTTTTATGATGGGCTTTAAATAAATGCTTCCACACGGAAATTTTTTACATTGACGTATAATGAATAAATGTTCAAGAATAATGAAACTAGGGTTTTGAAAAAGCGAACGGTAATTGTTAATTTTAAATATATTTGACAAAGGAATGGCGTCGTTTTTTGTTTTCTTATGCAAAATGTTTTTAATTTTTATACTCTGAGCCCATTAAAAATGGCTATAAGGGTATATTCTTTTGTGCAAGATCCAAATGTATGTAACAGGCAGAAAGAAGCATCTCCGACCCCATAACGTATATATATTCTTGATCAGCATCAATAGCCGAGACGATCTAGCCATGTCCGTCTGTCTGTCCGTCCGTCCGTCCGTCCGTATGTATGAACGCAAGGATCTCAGAACCTATAAGAGCTAGAGACTTGATGTAGGTGATCCTAGTGCATGCGCAGATCGAGTTTGATTTTCCGATGATCGATTACTTACTCCGTTTCCAATCAATCGATAAAAATCGATATCGATATCTTGTTTTTTGGGCAATTTTGGTAAATAATAAGAGCTGGAGTCACCAAACTTGACATATAACTTCTAAAATAAAATATATATGCATTTGATGTTGGAAGAAGAGGGTTCAGGGTATCCCCTAGTCGAGAGCTCCCGACTAGAACCTCTTACTTGTTATACCATGAACCCATGAAAAATGGGTAAAAGGGTTTATTGTATTTGTGCAGAAAAAAGCATCTCCGACCCCATAAAGTATATATATTCTTGATCAGCATCAATAGCCGAGACGATCTAGCCATGTCCGTCTGTCTGTCCGTCCGTCCGTCCGTATGTATGAACGCAAGGATCTCAGAACCTATAAGAGCTAGAGACTTGAAATTTTAAATGTAGGTGCTCCTAGTGCCTGCGCAGATCGAGTTTGATTTTCCGATGATCGATTACTTACACCGTTTCCAAGCAATCGATAAAAATCGATATCGATATCTTGTTTTTGGGGCAATTTTGGTAAATAATAAGAGCTAGAGTACATCTTTGGAGAAGCAGATTAGTATTACAGGACAAACATTATCATTACCTTAATCAACTATCATATTTAGCCAAATAATTGACAGCACACAAGGCATAGACATACACAACAAATACACAATATTGAATTCCCCACATATATTATCACTACAAGTAGAATAATGTTACCAACGAATACTTGGTATCAACAATCATATTTAGGCTGCAGGCTTATAGTTGCAGCCAACTTTGATCACAATGAATCCAGGCACTATTTTTTATCAACATTTTTAAGTATAAAATCGTATGCGCCAGCATTGAAAAAGCCATCCATTTGATTGTGATTCCGACGACTATCTAAGCGGGTTGCATTTATATACGGAATAGTAGATGAAGAAGTGCTCAGGGGAATCAAAAAGGGATAATAATAAAGAATAGTATTGTACCTCTTCTTAACAACTCCTTCCAGGCTTACTCAAATAGTATATCTAGAAATGAACATCTATTAAACCACAAAAAAAAAAAAAGGGTTAGAGGGCACAACCGATAAGCAAAAAGTCAGGATAAGTCTCGTGTGGATTGTAAACTATAAGTAGCCGATTTGTTAATAATTCTAATCAGACAGCATATCCTCTGAGTGATTTGAATAAAAATGTTTCCTATAGATCGGCAGTGTGGCTGCAATAAAAACTCGATCACCCGTAATAGCGGGAAATTTTGCGATTTGGGGAGGAATGTTTAGTACAATTGACTGCACCTTGGTACATATCCGAAAAAAGGAAGACCCATGGAATTCAATTATAAGCGGTGCTGCAACAGGAGGAATCTTAGCAGCGAGAAACGGTAAGCTATTAACAAATTTATTAAATACAGGCTGTTCAGTTATGAATTTGTGATGTACTGCACCTCACCTCATTCGGTCGGTGATGCTATCAGAATGTTGTGTATTCTAATTAGGCTTTTAGCATTAAGTTTCAATAATTTGATTCACAGTCGTTTTTAAATATGTGATATATGAAAATTTTTTTATTATTTATAAAATTTAAAAATATAATATACCATTTTTTATTTAATTAATAGAATTGTCAGTAATTAAACTATTTTTTAAATTAATTATTTTACCAAAATATATTTTTATTAAAATTTTAAAAATTATATAAAATTATATAAATGAAAAAATGTCAGTTTTTACAGACAAGGCTTAATTTAAAGGGTAAGCAAGAGCTAGGGACAGGAATCAAAGGTTACAGGTTAGAGAAATTCCAACACAAGTGCAAGGCAAAGTGCTCGAATTCAAGCACGTAAGGACATTTTTGACGCCAATAGATGTTGTCAGGTTATTGAAAGCAAGTGTAGTGCAGAAGTAAGCTCAGATATTTTATATATATCCTCTATTTTTTTAATATCAATAATATTTATAACTTTAACACAAAAAAAGTAGTCGTTGCATTAAATTAGGCAACAATCAAAGATTTTTATTACTAATGGAATAGATTTTCCCGATCTGATAGATGGTTTAAAGGGCTTTAGATGATCGGCCCATTTCCCAACGCCTTCGTTTTATGATTATTAGGTGACTACGATATGGTCGGCAAAATGAAATTATTATTATGACTCTTAAAGTTGCTGATGCAATCAAACGCCGGGCTTTACAGAAACCATTAAATTACTATTAACGAACAGCGATTGTCGTCCTTTTAATTTACCTGCCCTTTTGGGCAGCAGAAAGATGAGAGTCAGATGATTAGATGGATTGGTCTTCCAACTTATTTCTGCAGCAGAAACTAAGAGATTAGTGCTCTTAGTTACCTTCTTAGAATGTAGATTGGTTAGAATTTTTTTGAGAATTGGCTGCTACTTAACGTTTTGACATTAAAGTGGATGACCCTGTAGCTTGCGCTAGGTATTTTGATTTTCGTAACAGGCAGGCGGTGATTTTGGCAGTCACAAGGTTATTAAGTATTGTTGGCGATTTGAGTTTCAGCAAAGAGGCTCCCCGCACATTCATGGCATGTTTTGTCTGAAAGATGCGCAGACGGTCGTCTGTGTAATCTATTATTGATTCAGTTTATTATAACTGCAAAATTAACCCGGAATGGTTATTTTTTGAGTATCAAACTCACAACCGCGCGCACTCACTTAGAGAGAATTTAGTTCACAAAAAATATGAAAATTTGGTATTCCATACCCTCCCATGCCCCAAACAGAAAATCTATTCCCAATAGAATACGATGCTGACAATAAAGAAGCAATTTTGAAAACATTTAGGGCATATTAGAATATCCGTTTGATCCTGGAGATAACCTTAGAAATTTTAATAAAGTATGAATGCTATATAATTGAACTACGGCCTTGCACTAAGAAGCCCAAAATATATTAAAAGCAGCATTTAGCATTAAAGCATCATTCATTCGCTGCAATTAAGCGTAACGTTTATAATACTCACCTTCTACTGCAGCGAGCCAATGTAGATATACCGCTTTTATTAGTTCCCTATGCTTACTTCAGTTTTGTCATAAGTTTATTTAGGGTACGGAAATATCCACCTAGGAAGTCATTTACTGCTGTCATATTACAGATATTCGATCAGACAGGCGTATGCTTCAGTCGTCTGTTCAATGTTTCGTTGAAGCCTCAACATACTCAAATGAAAATATTGATATTCCAGGGTTTATTGTTGTCCATCTTGATCGCGAGGTAATACCTAATACGCTGCGACCTAAGAAGGGAATTGCCAGTTATGTTAAGAATGCAATTTTAAACAATATATCCAATTGCTTAAGCGGTAGGAAAATATCTGAGTTTGTCGTGCTTGAGTATGCAATATTTCGTCTATAGGTGTTTCAGTTTTTTTTTAATAAAAGTCCGTCATATCCACCTGGTTTTTTTTTTAAGAGAATTTAAGGATCTATTCTTGTAACATTTTTTTTAAAGGAACAGTGGCATTATTTTAGCAGATTTAGCAGAAAATTTGATTGATGTTGGTGCCTTTACGATGAGTTGCTCAGCAAGGGAATTAGGTGTCCATTACATTAAACAAGAGGAGTAAGAGTCAGGATTTCACGAGTAGGGGACACCCTGAACCCTCCTCTACAACACCTAAAGCAGTTCGCACAACACGAGCTCGTTTGCTTTAGCAGACAATAAAAATAATTACTTGACAATCGCATGAATGTGTCTGTGTACGTATATGTGGCCAGCCAAAGTACTTTTTTTTAATAACTTTTGTGAATTTAACCAATCTTGATAATATTTTCAACAGTACATCTTATATTACTACAAAATATTTGTTTATTCTTAAAATTACAATTGCATTCAAATTGTGGTTAAAGTTTGTGGGTAGTTCAAATTGGTTTATTTATTTGATTTGTAGTTATGTGGTGGTAGTGGGGAGATGGCGAAAGCTATAAAATGAAAGATACTTTGTATAAATTCATGACAACTCAAAATCAGGATTTTGGTATCGATTATTTTTATCGATTACCTGGAAACGGGAAAAGTTAGCGAATATTGGAAACAAACTCGTACTGCGTAGGCACAGATGTTATTAAAGAAAACAAAAATATTGAAAAAGGTTCAAATCGAAATGTATATCTATTACTGCTACAGTACATAAGCTCGTTGCGTGACCTGTATTTGATGTTTATTGAAGGGGGTTCAGGCTATCCCCTAGTCGGGAACTCCCATCTCGAAACTCTTGTTTTATTTTTGTTTTTGACGTTTTCGATGTGCTGCCTTAGAAATAGCTCGATAACCTGTCGAAACATTGGCACTTACATCCAATAATCCCTTTTTATTTTGGATACAGATTCATGGGAGTTAGAAATTTCTCTTTTATTATCCAGTAGAACTACGCTGAATTTGTATCCCTTTATATTATTTCTACAAACATATGGATTCCATAACAAACTGAAACATTTTATTCATGGAATTGGTCAAAGAGAAGCAAAATGCTAATTAAATTTGACAACAAAGTGAATTAATCTGTTCACTATTCGCATTGGAGCGCTATGTATAGCATGTTTTTGTTTAATCTTATAGCCTCTGTCTACTGAACATATTTCTGAAAATGTCACATTTCTGCAAAATGTGTGAAATGCGCCCTGTGCCTAAGAAAAAACACATTTTTGAAAAATGTTTAAATTCGCCCCGAACATTTCGTGTATTTTACGATGATTAATCGAGATTTCGAGATGTTGTGCAAAATTTGAAAGTATCGTAAATATAAACAGCTGTTTTTCAATGAAGGCAAGCGGCAACTTTAAATAAGAAATTTAATATTAAATAACCCCACATTTTTTATACCCTGAACCTACTGAAAATAGGTAAAAAGAGTATATTGTATTTGTCGAAAATGCAAATGTTTGTAACAGGCAGAAGGAAGCATCTCCAACCCCATAAAGTACATATATTCTTGATCACCATCAGTAGCCGAGTCAATCTGTCCGTCTGTCTGTCCGTCCGTCCGTATCTATAAACGGAAGGTTCTCTGAATCTCTGAGCTAGCGCCTGCGCAGATAATCGATAATCGATAACTTTCTCCGTTTCCAAGCAATCGATAAAAATCGATAGCGATACCTGGTTTTCGAGCAAATTGGGTAAATAATAAGAGCTAGACTCACCAAACATGATATGTTGCTTCTAGAATATTATATATATGTCAAGTAACTTTCATTTTATACCTATCGCCACCTCCCCGCTACCACCACAGAGCTATAAATCAAGTTAATAAAAGCAATTGACTTTTTCAGAATACACAAATATTCTATAGTACAATAAGATATACTGTAGTAAATTTTATAAAGATCGGTTAAGAAAAAACCAAAGTTATATACAGCTGCGCAATTGGATGGGGCAGCAGCTTTAAGAATTTCTGAATACATGTACACACGCACATTCATTCGGTTCTGCTTCGCATTCTAATAGCATGGTAATTGCGAATTTTTTCTGTAATGCTATTTAAGTTCCTTTTTCTTATCATAAGTACTTAATTATTGGTGTGACTGCTGAGTAGAGGCATAGCAAGTGGTGAGATCTGTCGCGAGTTCGAGCCCTAAAGAAAGAGAGTCTTTTTTTTTTTGGCAGATGCGATTGTTGAGTAGAGTCGACAGCAAGTAATGCGGTCAGTTGCGAGTTCGAACCCTGCCTTATTTGCTGTTAGAATAAGAGGGTTCAGGGTATTCCCTAGTCGGGAGCTTCCTACCAGAACCTCTTAATTGTTAGAATTCAAACATGGCGAATTCTCGCAAAGAGTACCTAAAATGGAGCCTTTACTTCGATAGTGCAATTTTTGAGTTTTGGAAAAAAAAACTTTACAGACTTGACTTCTATTCACTGATCACTTCGTTAGTAATTGCGGGTTAAGAGAAAAACATACAGACTGACGTCACCTATACTGATTTCAGTAAGGCTTTCAACTCTGTTAAGTACAACTAACTGCTACATAAATTATGCCCTCTCGTCCTCCCAGTCCATCTTTTAACTGGTTCTCAAAATATTTGCTAACAAAACCCAAAAGGTTCTTTCGTCTTCTAAACATATTCTGGCGACTTCCGGTGTTCCTCAAGGTAGTCATATTGGCGCTCTACTCTTTCATCGTCCCTTGATTGCGTATCACTTTTGAGTTTTAATGTGTGCTGATGATGTGAAAGTATGCCTTGTATATAAAGATATGGTATAATGTTATCTTTTACAAGCCGACATTGATGCCTTTTAGTCTGGGTGTATAGCCAACCTCCTAAATTTAAACTACTCTAAATGTAAGGTAATGACTTTCTATAGAAGCACGCAATTGATTTCTTACATCATTGTTAGGTTATCACTCGAGCGTATCAACAGTACTTGTAATGAAGTAAATGATCTAGGTGTCATTCTTAATCATTAATTTAAATTCTACTCTCATGCACCGTGGTCAATAAGGGTTCATCAAGCGATGGGCCGAAGGAATTTGACGATCCGTATACGACAAAGACCTTAACAAAACTTTGGTACGATCCATATTTGAGTATGTCTCATGTCAAGACATCAAGGCAGAATTGAATCTGTACATCAACAATTCTTACTGTTTGCCGTTCGTGGTTTAAATTGGGACCCTCGTGTGCAGTAACTGTCATACTCCAGCAGAATTTGAATGATTATCCGTTTTTCTTTTATTTATAGTAGAACCATATTAGTTGTAATAATTATTCATAAATTATTTACTGGTGAAATTGACTGTTCTGTGTTGACTTACCAATTTAATTTATCAATACCTACTAGACTAACATGTAATTTTACACCTGTATCGCTTTAATTTTGTTCATCTAATTATGCCTTGTAAGAACCATTCAGAGTTATCTGTGATGCTTATAACAAGCATTACAGGAACTCTTCTCTTCGCATAAGTTCTTCTATTCTAAACTAGTTTGCAAGTCCGAGCATAAAGTCGTTGCCCCCTCTGTCGGTTGGGTGAGAAGTGGGATAGGACATTTATTATTGGAGCGCAAGCTCCAATTATCGAAGTTATTAAATAGTGTAACAACCCGGTCGCTTTACAGCTTGCGTCGGTTGTGTTATTGTACTTTATAACCATAAATTCGATTAAAATATAAAAGCCTTAATACTTAAAATGTAAAAAAGGTATCTATCTGTTATCCGCTGTTTAATACGAATTTGAAAATAAATAAATATTATTAATTTTATTTTCAGGTATTCCTGCAATGGCTGGAAGTGCCATTATAGGAGGAGTTTTATTGGCTCTTATTGAAGGTGTTGGAATATTATTTACAAGAATATCTGCTGACCAATTCAAAAATCCGTCGCCACCAACTGAAGATCCAGCTGCACTTGGAGATCCAGTAAATAACTTCACGTTTGGCCCTTCCAACAATAAACATTATCAATAAAATAAAATGTTGTCCATAATAAAAAAAAAAAAATATTTTTATGCATAAAAGCATAATAAAAAACCGATTACCACTTTGTTATACAGTTACAGGCAAATACATTTCATTTTAGTCTAATGCAAACTACTTGCTTAGTATTTAGTAGTGTGGGGCTTTCAAGTTCAATTTGCTGAATAAGTTCATTCGTCCAGTTTCTCATCACTGAATAAGTTCAGTAGTTCATTTTAATGAGCCGTTCCATCAAATCGTATTTAGATGCTGGTATCTTTGAACCTTGGTTCAACGTGTCATTAGCCGTGGCCAAGTCTCATCTCTATATAAAACTGTTTGCTCTCACAGACACAGATTTCCACAGCTCCTTACTAAAAACATTTGAGACCTGTTTCAAACTTTTTTTTTTTAATCGTGCTTCCTCTGTGGAATATGCGATTATGAGATTATTTTGGCGAAGTTTTGTCCGTTCTGCTTAAAACTTACTTTGAAAGCCTATTATATAAGAACTAAATGAATGCGTGTTTCAGCGATTTTGGAAATTCCACCCGCTACTGTGGTAATTTGTCGGAAAAATGATTACTTTTTTTTAACAACCGCGCTAGATGGTAAACAGGGGGTAAAAGTTACTTTTTTGGCATCAAGATTCTTACCACAAGACTAATAGGGGCGGAATGCATTATTTCCAACTTATGGTTCTTTATTCGGTGGACTGAAACCATATTTTTAACTAAACGTTGGGTTCAAGATAGCATTAGACGACTTAAATTTTACACCGCCTGGAACTGATTAAGAATGTATATCTAAAATTGTAATATCTATTCATTAGCAGACAGGCGGCGTTCAGAGCTGACACGATTTCATCCAGTTTGCTTCTTGCAAAACAATACTCTTACTGTATGAGGGTTTCCAGACATAATGGTCATGCCGAAAACAAATACACCATCAATCGGCCCTGGATCTTTCTGGGGATTCTCTTAAGGATAAAAATGGATCTATTCAGAAACTGGGAAAAGAAAGAACTAAACAAACTCTGGGCCGCCAGAGTTGGGCACGACAAGCCAAATGTTTCGGTCGAGGTACATGCAATGTCGTGATAATAGCGTTGGCTACATTTAAAATTAGAAGTAGAATACCCTGTTCCTATTAAAATAGGCAGATATAATATAGTTGTTCAAATAAATCTCAACAAGCACAAGATGTTCTCCATTACAGTCTTATATCCACTTACATATTCGTATTTTCCTTCTATAAATATGTCCCAATGACTGAATGGCCGTGCGCAGTAATTAATTAAAAATAAATCAACTGTTCATAAACAAAAAAAAATTAAAGGATGACCTGCAGAAGGAAAGGAAACGACACAATCACTTGGCCAATACGCTTAAGCGCGAGAGCAGTGTAGAGAGAAAATTGATGAAAAGTTTTTATGTCTGCTGATATAATCGAAAATAAAATTAGGTACTAGTTGATCAAATTGGTCAAATATAAAATCTATTAAATTTAATTTAAGAAAAATCAATCCCTTGATCCTTTTTGTCATTTTGTGTTGGCGATTCCATAGTCGCAATGTAGTTGATAACAGAGAGTAATGGTAATACAATGTCGCTTGAATTGCCAAATATGATGCGTTTTAGCGTACAACACCTAGAGTTTTTAAAATAATAAATTATGAATACGTCGACAAGTGTGGTTATATGATTTGTTTCAGTAGGAAATTGTTTATGCTGTTTGTAAACATTCTAAGAAACAAAAATTGCTTGTTATAATTATATACCTACACCTTTTAACGTCCAGTATAGATTTCAGCAGGGAACCAATCCAAGCATGCATATATAAATCCATGTAACAAAAAAAATGCCTTTCGAAAAGCAACGAATTCATACTGTCTACAATTATTACAGTGTCGTCATAATCTCAACTCGATATTGCGCTTGGGCCTTTGGTGGGATTAACGATTGTGGTGGGTGTTTATGCCTACTGGTTTTTGATTTAATGATCGATCTCACGCCAGAATTGTTATTTTTACCAAGAATTCATGATTTTGGGCTTCTAGGGCTTGTTGTTACAAATTGGGGAGTATCATATTTCATATGTGGTGCGCTTGGCATAATTATGCAGTGTTCTTACTGTTACAATTTGAAAGGTATTGTACATTTATGTGTGATCTTTTACGATTTCTTTAGCTTGAATGTATGACATGGTTCTATTTTGGTTACATTATTACTTACATAAATCGTTTGTGTATAATCTAGTAGTGTGCTTGTGATTATTATTTCATCTAGTTGGATTGAACAGCTTGGCGCTTTTATAAGGTTATTACCTTCTATTATTATTTCTCTATTGATGCAATTTTGTCTCAAAAGTGTTTCTGGTAGGTTCCAAGTAATGAGCATATTAGGCTCGATGTAATTGATTTCAAAATTGTTTCTTGTTTTTGTATAACTTAATTCGGTTTTGGCTTGAGTCAAATTCCTGTTATGCATTTATTCGTAATTAATTATTTTAAATTTGACGTGTAGGCTTGTTCGTTTTGTATGAAGTATCTGTCGTTGGTGACTTTATTTATGTTAATATATTATATATATTATGTTAATATATAATTATCATTATCTGGATAAGGTAATATTTCAAAGATTGGCGTTTTGATTATCTCTCGCGGAATATGGGTAATGATTAAAATTTCGTTGATGTCTGTTTTTAAGCAAGTTGAAGTTTTGATAATTAATAATTTTTCTGAATTAACATGCTGTAAGGTGTCATGTTTTAGTAATTTTGTATTAAAAATTACGTCTAGTTAGTTGCATACCTAACTCAATGTCTTCTATGGAGTCGGTGTATTTCTGGAGGTTAAATATGAGGAGTGCTAACCTTTGGCCTTCCTCGCCTACTTGATTTAAATAATTTATGGTCTCTATGCCTGTATTGACTGCTTCTATTTCTCGATTTAGTTCGTTTGCTTGTACGCTATTTTCTGCTATATTATTCATTTGGCTTTCTAATTCCTCTTTATCTTGTTGGTCTAATGTGCCGAACAGATGTAAATTGTGCCCATAAAGTTAGCACGACGGCGTTTGCTGCGTTTTGCTATTATTATGCCATTCATTTCATTTTCTAATTTTTTTTAAAGGTATTTTATTTGTCGATATGTAATTCTAAACTTCAGCTTGTTTAATTGATTTGTTATAAGTTTGTTGTGTTTTAAGTATATTAACGGGTAGATAATGGTATTCGCAGCTTACAGGTAAGTGTAAGTATTACTCCTGTCTTAAAAATTAAGTAGCCGTTTTTACCTTGGGTCGGGTTGATTTCGAAGCTTTGGGCTTGGACTTTTCGGACGAAAGTGTTTATGAGGAATAACATTAAATATGGTGTCAGTTTGAGTTGGGCTTTCTTGGCCTGTTATAATAATTAGTAGGTCTTTCTGTGATAGGAATATGGTTTCTATTGTCTTCCTGTGCACAGTGAATTGTTGCGGCTACGCTATATGGAGTTGCGCCTAATAGATTTTCCTCTGTGTTAATTCGGGTTAAAGCATCTGCTACATAATTTTCCTGTCCAGGGACATATTTGATGTGGTAATCAAACTCATTTAGCTTGCATTCCTTCTTTATAGCTTCATATTAGGTTTTTTCATGCTATTTAACCAAACTAGAGGCTTGTGATTCCTAAGGATCTCGAATTTTCTATCGAATAGATATGACCTATATTATTTGGTGGCCCAGACATTAGTTAAAAGCTCTTTTTTTTAAATTAATTTCATGTTCGTTAAGTATTTTGCTTGCATAGCAGATCGGTTTATGCTCTTGTGATAATACTGCTCCTATGGCAATATTACTGGCATCTGTGGTTAGTGAGAATTGTTTTTCGAAATTAGGATATACAAGTATCGGATCGGACATTATAAGTAATTTTAACTTCTCAAATAATTCTATGTTATTCTGTAGTCCTTTATGTTCATTGATTTTTGCTATATTTGCAAAATTTGGGAATGCATTTTCGGTAAAAGCCGCAAAGTCCTAAAAATGATTTGATTCCCTTCGTTGTTTTGGGTATTGGGAATTTTTGAATTGCCTCTATTTTGGAAGGTTTAGGTCTTATACCTTCGGTTGTCATTATAGGAATTCCGTTTGTTTTTTGATTAATTCATATTTGTCTGATTGCAATTTTAGATTTACCTACCTTAATTACGTAAATACCCACCTCAATGACGTTATGTGTTCCTCCAATGAAGTGGAGTATACAATAATGTCGTCCATATAGACAAGGTAATCTGTGTAGATTAAGTCTTCAAGCAGATTGTTCACGCAGCGTTGGAAAGTTTTGAAGTGCGTTTTTCAACCCAAACGGCATTCGAGTGTGTTCGTAATATCCATTTTTAGTTGAAAGGGCTGTCTTAGGTATTGAACTTTCATCCGTTTAAATTTGTTGAAAGCCATTAGTGAAGTTAATGGTAGTAAAATACTGACATTTTTCAAGTTTGTCTGGTATACTGTCTATTGCTGGTATGGGGTATTCGACATCAACTGTGACTTAATTTTTGTCGGATGCATACCTCTTTTGAGTAGATTCAAATTGGCGAACAGTAAGGGGATTTTGACTTGCGAATTATCCCTAGTATGATCATATATTTGGTCTGGTTTTCGACTTCTCGAATGTTTGGGCATATTTGTATGGTTTTTTATAAACCGGGACTTCATGTTTGGTTTGGATAACTGTTTTACTGTGCTCGTGAAGGTCAAATTTTCATTATCTCGGTATTGGATATCTCCTAATTCATGTAAAATTTATGTTAATTGCCTTTGTCTTCATCGTTTAGATGATCTAGGCGGAATTCGTTGATGATGGCGAACACAAATTGTTCGTCATCTAATGTGGGCGGTATGAGATACTCAATTTTTGACTCATTCGCTGGCAATCCGATTTCCGAATCCTATGGTTTTATCTTTATAATCTATTAGGGCTCGAGTACTCTCTGAGAAATCTCGACCTAATCGTACGTCTTAATTTTTTGAAAAATGATGTAAGAAAAATTTCTGATGAGTGGGCAAAGTTTGCTGGGTTTTAGGGAAATATTTTTATTTAATACTATTGGATTTTTAGTTTTTGTGTAGTATTACCATAATTTTGTTGTTTTGTTGTTTGACTGTAATTTGGAGTTTTATTGAAATTAGCTGGGTTGTTTTGATTGATTGGGTTTTTACTTCAATCGGACAATTCTTGATCATAGACGCCTTTTCTTTCAGCTACCTGTTTTAACTTTGCAACTGTTGTTATATCATGACGGGCTAATGTCATGAATAATCTATCGGGCAACTTCCTCATAAAAACGTCTTAGCTGTGTTCTCTAATGCATTTGTATATAACATGGTATTCATCTGATTGTCTTCTAGTCTTAACTTATTGGGTATGACAAATGATTTATATTTTAGTTCTTCTACAAACTTACGAATACTTCCGGGGAGTGGAGTATTGAAAATTTTTTCTCAGCGCTCTTCGCATAGCGTCTACGTTTTGAACTCTGAGATAAGCGCCGACCTCGAATCGGTCCAGGTGGCGGCGGATATCTGCGTGACCCTCTGTGCGTCTCCTCCTATTTGCATTTCGATGGTTCCGAACAGTACGCTGTGTTGGCGTATATCTCTCGTTGGATATAGCTGAATGATTAAGTCGATGCGTCTAATAAAGGCGATTAGCTCCTCGGTGGATCCATGAAACATTGGCACTGGCCTAATTTGGCCTAGTACTTGTGAAAGGTGTTGTTCACTTAATTGCAAAACTGACTCATTTGGTGTTCATGGTGTTCACTTTCACTTTTATACCCTGAACCTATTAAAAATGGTTAAAGAGGGTATATTGTATTTGTGCAAAATGCAAGTGTATGAAACAGGCAGAAGGTAGCATTTCCGACCCCATAAAGTATATATGTATATTCTTAATCAGCATCAATAGCCGAGTCGATCATGCCATGTCCGTCTGTCCGTCCGTCCGTCCGTAGGTTTATATGAACGTAAAGATCTCAGAACTTGTAAGACCTTGAAATTTGAAATTTTAGATGTAGGTCCTCCTAGTGCCTGCGCAGATCGAGTTTGTTTCCGACAATCGATAACTTACTCCGTTTCCAAGCAAATGATTAAATCGAAATCGACATCCTGTTTTTAGCAATTTTGGTAAATAGTAAGAGCTAGAGCCACTAAACTTAATATGTTAATTCAAGAATATTATATATATATAAGTATATCAAGTATCTTTAATTTTATACCTATGTCACCGCACCTATAAATCAACTTAATAACCCAACTTATGTTGCAAACCAATCTAAGCCACAATTTTAATGAAATTGACTTTTTGAGAATAAACAAATATTCTATGGTACAATAAGATATATTGTAGAAAATTTCAATAAGATCGGTTAAGAGAAAACCAAAGTTATGTGCAACTGTGCAATTGCACAGCTAGCGAAAACATCGAGAATTTGTGTAAGTTAATTCCAAGGTTTATTAAACGACGAAAAAAATATAATTTTTATGGAAGCCAGACTTCCTCTATTTGATTTTAATTTGCAACAAAACCTAATAGTTAACCTGAATCAATTATAGCCCTAGTAACCTGTGGCTAAGCGGCCGGGGCGTAGGCAGCGGCGTCGCTGCTGATGTTGTTGGCCCGTTGGGCAAATCTTCTTGGAATTTTTAGCGATTGCCAATCGGCTCGTGGAGGAAATGCCACAGACAATAATTCAGCATTTTTCTGCACTTCTTATGAGGTGTTGCAATGCTTCTTATTGGGACTGTATGAATTTATTTGTTGTTAACTCTTCCCCCTTTGATTTAACTTGTCCTCAAGCGGTCATCACAAGAGGGGTATGTTGTTGAACCTGAGGTTGTTGGCATCCGTATTTTGTATTTGGAAATGTGCTGGTTCTTTTTTGGGTCTCTCTTGTTCTTTGTTTAGTTGCAGTATTATTTTTTTCTTATTTTTCTTCACTACGTGTAATACACAGGTAAGAAGCATGGCAATTGTGAACTGAGTTATGAAACCGACTCTATTTGCCATAGAGTGCGTCTCAAGGTTTTGCATGTTTTTTATGTTGCTGATATGCGATTCTTCTAATGTTTCCAGAGAAAGAATCTTAATTCTTTCGTTTTCTATTGGGGTTATTTGTATTATGGGATTTCCTGGGGTCATGACTGTGACCTCTAAGTTGCTGAACTCTTGTTTGTTGATAAATAAGGTTTCGTTGCAGATGTTAATCATGTAGGTGCCTCTCACGCGTTTCTCCTCATCTTGCCATCTAATAGTGCCGTTGAAGTAGTATAAGTCCATCGTCGATTTCCTCGATCTCTGCATTGCTAAAACCACAAAGCGCTTGCTCTCCACTAACTTACTTAGGTATCCAATTATTAGTGTTCAAGTTTACTATGTTTGATTTGTTACAAATTTTAATGTTATGGTATCTTTTACAATTGTTGTTTCTGCCATAGATTGAATGACATTGAAACAGTTTGTTAAATTCTAAATTTATTATATTGTTGTTTTTCACTACTGGCTTTATTATAGTATTTTTTCATTCTATTTCTTCTAATTTTGGAATTTGTACAATATAAAACAGAGTTGTTCCATTATGCAAAATGGATACATCTGCGAATTCTGGCATGCTGCTTTTATTAAAATTTTAGATGTAAGTGTTCCTAGTTCCCGCGCAGATCATATTTATTGCCGATAATCGATAACTTACTCCGTTTCCAATCGATATCGATATCCTGTTTTTTGGGCAATTTTGGTAAATAATAAGAGCTAGAGTCACCAAACTATCCCCTAGTCGGGAGCTCCCGACTAGAAACTCTTACTTGTTTATATTGCTTTTATGTTTTATTTCAACATTTGTTGTTAGTATGGTTGTGTTTCTTTTTTCTTTAACTATTTCCTTTTTGTATCTGGGTGACAGTTTGGTACCTAATCTGATATTGACTTTGACGAATATTTCTTGACCTGATGTATTAGTTCGTATGTCGTTACGTTTTTTGTTATGATTCTGCATGTCAGTCGATTGTTTCTGTTTGAGTCTGTTAATGTTCTCCTTCCTAGCTCTCGTATTGGTATGGGTCTGTTGTCACGCTTCTGCCAAAGAATATGTTTAATGGTCTCTTATTAGTTGTCGAGTGTATAGTGTAGTTGGAGTCGTATATTGAGTTGTTAAGTAGTTTTTCGAATGTTCTGTGTTCCTGTTTTAATTTGTTGCATCTCATAATATCTGATAGTGCTGAATGAAATCTTTGTACCTGACCATTCACTGCGCTTTTGTAGGGTGGTGTTTTTTAAACTTCTATAACTAATTGGTCCTGCATCATAATATAGATTTGATTATTCGCCCCTGCGCTAATTTCGAAAATTTGTCTACTGCCGTTGGTACTAAGTTTATTTCTGTCGTGTAAATGTCGATATGGATTAGGACATACAATTTGGGGATTGGTGTTTCTTTGAGTTTTGAGTTAGTGGGATGCCTATCGTATTTTTCATCTTTACAAACCTACACTGTTAGACTAATTCTGTTATTCGTTGCTTCATTTTTGGGAAATAGAATCTTTCGGACAACTGCATTGCAGTCCCAATCCCAAATTAACAGCTTCAACAAATTCAATGGTGACGGATATTGGACATTTCAAAGAAAATAATTTCGAATTATTGGACAACTTTCTAAGTTCTAGCAAATTATTTCCAAATGAGTCAACAAACATCCATACAAAGATTGAAACGTTGAAATTGCCGTTTATGAAAGCCAATTTAAGTGTTTTAAATTTCTGGAAGCAAAGGAAGTCACGTTATCGGGAGTTGTATGCCCTAAGCAGAGTATGTTTCGCTATACCGCAAACTCAAGAAAGCAAAGAAAGCTAAAGAAAATATTAATAAATAATTGCCTAAACTTTTTAATACATGTAGGTGATAATAGGGAGGGCGTTTTCTTCATTAAAACTGGGTTTGTCGGATAACCGAAATCGATCACGAAACGATGGAAAATATTCTTCTTGTTCTGCTTAATTTGATAAAGATTAATATAAATATGTTTTTCATTTTTAAATTTGCTAACGTATGAATAAATAAAATAAAGATAACAGAATTCTAGCAAAAACAAAAGCACAAGAGCCGTAGTAAATGACACAATTTCATTTGCTCTGGTGCCATGTCGCTATCAGCTTGCAGCTACCGCTTCGGCTACGCAGACAACATCATTTAATTGTTTGCTATTGCTATTGCTATAGCCAATGACGCTACAAAGCTACAAACAGAGAACAGCAAATGCTTTAGATGCGGATGCAAAACAAAATACTACGAAGTAGCGTAGAATTTTCAATCGCTGCTCATAGGTAAATGCGTACTACCACTAACCAAACAACATATAGACTGGACATCACATAGAAACAACGTTGGCACAAAAAGTATCAATGGCATCTGGTCCAAACTCGCGAGTAAGGGGAGCAAGATTTACATATGATGTATTTTTGAACCGCTTACTCTACAGGAAAGTGCTTAGCGCACTCTCTTCCATATCGACGTGGCAAACCCTTTCTCTATTTCATATTACTCGTGCCTTCAAAAGGGTAGAAATGCCTCAGCATTTGGGAAAAATTGAATTTTTGCGCAGTTTTGCTTGTCGGACACATACACACACACACACACACATTTAAACGATTTCTCAACATAAAGAGAGAGCATTGAGAGCTGAGAGTAAGTGCGCGCGAGATAAAAGTTAACAGCGTTTCCGTTATATCGCACAAATCATATGGAAGAGAGTGCGCCAAGCACTTTCCTGTAGAGTAGGCGGTTCAAAAATACATCATATGTATATCTTACTCCCTTACTCGCGATTTTGGACCAGATGCCACCGATACTTTTTGTGCCTACTTTCCTGTACTCATGTCCAGTCTATATGTTGTTTGGTTAGTGCCAGTACACAACATACATTCATATGATTATTTGGGGTAGGTCATGGTCAGCGTTAGAAAACTAACAAAATTAAAACGAAAAACTTTTGTATGAAACTTTTTTGTTTACTATCTGAACTAGACAGTTCCGTTTGAGTACATGTAAGATACTGAATTACATATATACTATATATTTCCTTATCTACTTATATATTTATTTATAGTTAAACCTCCTAAAGCGCGGTTTCCTATAACGCGTTTTCGCTACAACGCGGTTCCCAAAATGCGGACATTTTCTTACAACGCTACTCTTACAACGCGATTTTTATTAAACTTTTTTTCATATATTTGCTATTTTAATATGAAAAATGTTTTCTTGCCCAAATACAATTCATTGCACTTTGTTCATACTTTGATACCTATCTTTTTCTTTTCATTGCCACCCTACGCTTGAACATATGTTTACAAAGACAAAGAAATACTTGATTGTGTAGTCAATGACAAAATTAAATAAAAATGGGTCTCCCAGCGGTCTTAACATCACACAACGATTTATGCTACTTTCATTTGTTGCAACATTTTTTTGTTAGCTGTTGTCGGCATTGCAAATAAAAGCATCAATCTAAAGCGGGTAAAAAATTGCGAAAACATATTGAGTCTGATTCCAGTGAAATTATAAAAAATTTATGAAACAGTTGTTGTTTTTTTCGTAAAAGAGTTTTGGTAAAACGTAGAATTCCAATTTTATTTTATTTAATTTTGATTTGTTTTTGTTTAAATAAATGGAGTGTTATTAGTTTACATAATATGTATGCTCTTAAAACTCAACAAATAAATACACAAAATAATTTTATTGAACATTTTTTTACTTTGGAACCAAACTATGAGTTTTTTTTGAAGTAGTAGAGCTTTCTGAACCCTGTCTACGTTACTAAATCAGCAAGCGGAAACTAAAAGCGAACTAAAATAAGGATTTTCGCAAATTCAATTTATTAATGGTGCAGTGTGGACCGAACAGACGATACATCCAAAGGCAGAAGTGACGAGATTAAATTTTAAATGGAACGCCGACTTTGAATTATTCATAGTGTATATATGTTCTAAAAGCCTAGTTAAGCAACATAAGTTTAATTTGGGTAGGTTAAATATTAACTGATCACGTTTTTTGGTTACAATGATTTTTGCAAGGAACGGTATACTTGCTTGTAGAATTAAAGCTAATTCATATGTATAAAACTACAGTCATAATCACACATATTTACCGATGGTTCCGATTTGAGCTCCAACATCACTTTCATACATCATCGTTCACCGACATCATTTAAATTTCATACGTCATCATGTGTAAAATGCTTTATTCGCACGTAAGTTGTATCCTCAATGAGCAAAAGCAAAATAATTAAAGACATGATAAAGATAGCATGTTCTTCTAGCATATAAAGTTTAAAAACTAAAAATCAGTTCGTTTAAAAAACATATATTGTTAAAATTATAACTCTGCACGAACATTGATACATGACAGATAACTAGATCATTAATTTTACATTAAATGTATCTGTAATATAATAAACTTCACTTTGATGTAAATCTTACTTGAGGCATGCAGATGAGGAAGTATAAAGGCTTGGAAGAAGTTTAAAAAGTAACTAGCACTAAAAGCGACAATCTTTTATAATTTACACACGAGGATTGTCATGGCATTGCTTTGAGCAGAGCAATTTTTATTTATTGTTACGGTAGCAGTAGATTTCATTAGCTATGAGTTTTGTGAGTTTCAAGATCTCACACCCCATCCGGCGAGCTAAGCAACACAACCGTACGTGTCAAGCAGGAAACGAACACTCATAAGAATAGATCACGAATGACTGAAAGAGCCATAGGTATTACGTGTAAATCAGTGTACTATTTTAGCCGCCTATAGCCACCCTTGTTACAATAAATCTTAAGCGACCACATCTGCGCTATCCATTTTCATGATGTTTGCTGCAGTTGTAGTGAGATATATGTACTTTTACCGAAGGTCAAAGTGAGACTCAGTATTACGTGTCAATGTGTGAACATTCTGCGGAGGGCCGACAAAGGTGATGGCCTGCAGTTCTTTTGTTACAGTTATTATAAGATAATAATAATTATTACGACTTAGATTAATACAATTATTAACGAAACATGTCCAGATACGTGGTGGAAATTTAAACCCTTAAATTCTACGTGGTAGATTTTTAACACTTGAATTTTACTTAGCGGCGTTCTTTAATTCCTCAAAAGTACTAATCTTAGTTGTTGTTAATGGATCCCACATTACTTTAGGCACTTCTTTTAATTCTCCTATGTACGAGGGAATAATGGTTTCCTGCCTTTCTGATTGCATCTTATGATGAGTAGTTAGCAATTTATCTTTTGTTCTAGCCGTACAGTCAGATCTCATAAATAATACTCCTTGCTCTGGCAAGTTCACTTTTTTTGGTGGTGTTTTTCGCAGTGGATCCTTACTGTCGTGTTACGCAGGCTCTTAAAGCGCCAACTTCTTTTGCCTTTTAGTTCTACCCAGTATGTTTTGACTGTTATTATCGATCAAAAACACAATTCGATGTTCTGTTTGGTTTAAAAGGTGAAGTTTCGGAAGATTTATCACTAGCACTACTCCAAGGCCAATTTCCTTCACACACTCGCTTGCCTTGATTGTCATTTTTATACCCTGAACCCATTAAAAATGGGTAAAAAGGGTGTCTGGTTACGCAGCCAAAACAACTGGAGCGACCTCGCAACTGATAAGAGCAGCATCTTAAATTTATCTTATAATACTCGCTCTGCAAAGCAAGTGCCTAAATTTCGCTCTTAAGAATTCATTTACATAGAGCTGCCTCTCTTCGCTGTACCGATCGTTTTATTGCCCTAGCTTTACTTATGCGAAGGCCTCGATGCTGCGCATCGAGTTAGTTAAGTCAGTTCGCTTCATGCATTTGGTATGCATCGGCCACTTGCATTACTCAAAATTATAACTAATAATTGTCTCTTCGCTAAAATTGGCACGTACTAATTCGGGTTCGCTTGCCTATATATAAACTATTGTTCTAAAATAATAAGCACAGACCAATTCGGGTCTGCCTGCTTCTCGTAACATTAAGAAATATAAAATAATTTTGAACACAAAATATAAATAGTTAATTATTTCTATTTGTGAAAGCTATTGAAAAAGCTCAATAGCGCAACATTTGGTGACCCCGACGTGAATTTTATTTTTGTTGTTGTAAGATTATTTGCTTTACATTAAAGCAATAATCTTAAAAGACACCACCTGGCATTTCGTTTTGTGCACTTTATATACCTACATACTTATCGCCGTCCCTTTGCCTACTCTCTCGGTCGCTTAAAGTCTTTGCTCATTCGTGCGGTACTTTTGTAAAAGCTACTGCCGTTGCTTCATTACATAGCTTGACACTTGCGTTCGCCGAAGTTCTTATTGTACAACAATTGTTTTTTGAACGGTTTGCATGTACTAGCGATCACCATTGTTAGTTACTCAGCTAGTTTCGCACGCGCTTTCTATCACGCTTCTAATGGCAACCGAAAATAATGCCTCTAGTGCAGTGCCCTCTGCAAACAGGGTGACCTTTCTGAAGCGCAAAGCCATTTCAATTTATGACAGTTTGCAAACACTTCGAAATGCTCTTACTAATTCGCCACTTAGTGCAATTGATGAGTGCGGTCTTAGTGTTAGGCTGAAGCAAATGGAGCGGCTTCAGTCCTCATTTGATATTACTCACACTAGCCTCGAAGAACTAGACTTTGATGAAATCGTTAACCAATTGCGTGAGGACTTCGACGAGTTAGCAGTTTCTACGGAAATTTCGGTTCGGAGTGAAATTGCGAAACGTGTCTCAATATTGCCCTGCTCAACATTTCGCGACCAATCTGTGCTGCCCTCGCAGACAGTTAGAGCTAAGGCACCGCCAACACTACCCTCAATAAAGTTGCCTACGTTCAGTGGTGGTTACACAGAATGGGCCGACTTTTATTTTATGTTCACAACCGTCATAGAAAATCATCCTGATCTAGCAGATATCGAAAATCTGCAGCATCTTCGATCGTGCCTGAAGGATACAGCGCTGGACGCGATTCGATCATTGGAAATAACAAACCATATTTATGCCATAGCACTTAATTTATTGGAGAAAAGGTTTAATAATAGACGTTTGGTTTTTCAGGCACACATACTTGAGATATTGGGGCTCAAGAGGGTGGCAGGTGGATCGGCCGTGTCGCTAAGGGAGTTATCCGACCAATTCAACGCACATTTTCGCGCGTTAACGAGCATGGGCAACTCCGAACAAATCGCTGGATGCATCATTGTGCAGATTATTTTACAAAAGCTGGACCCAATATCACAAGCCAAATGGGAAGAAAGGCTAGAGGATTCGTCGTTCGTTAATTTAATACCATCGTGGGAGCATATGGCTACGTTTCTGAAGCAGAGATGCCGAACAATGGAAACCGTAAATTTTGCTATGGCAAGCTATGCCCCTAGCCATCAGGTGGGAAAACCTAGAGCAATTAACACCAGTAGATCGTCATTTATCGCCATTAACCACGACGCCCCTGTCTGAGTCTTTTGTGACAGCCCTGGTCATAGTATATATAATTGTTCTCGATTTGGAGATTTGACCCCTGCATTACGGCTAAGGGAGGCAAAACGAGTTGCATTGTGCTTGAATTGCCTAAAGAAAGGTCATCAATTGCGATCATGCAGCTCTGGATGGTGTTGGACCTGCGGGGCGAAACATCATTCTCTGCTGCATTTAAACAATTCCGTATTTCCGTGTGGTCAGCTGACTGAGCCTGCAAATTCATCGCCGATAGCCCATGCCTCTTTCGCTAAGTCATCGCCATCTACCTCCACATATCTTGTTGCCCAGTATTTCAGTAGTGATGTTGTCGTCTTGGCTACGGCTTTGATCTTTGTAAGGAATTGCTCGGCACTTTGATACCTTGTCGTGCCCTTTTGGATTCTAGTTCTCAGCTTCACCTTATAACGTCGCGCCTTGCTCAACAGCTTCAGCTAAAGAAGCACAAGTCAGCCATTGTCTCTGGTCTAGGAGATTCTCGTTTTGAAACAGAAGGAAACATGGTCACTATCACAATACAGTCTCAAGTCTCTGAATACTCAACATGCCTTACAGTTCTGGTAGCGCCTAACATAACTGATAGTCAACCGAGTTTTACTATCAACACGAAGAATTGGAATATTCCCGATAACATAAAACTTGCAGATCCGTCTTTCTTTAAACCTCAACGCGTGGACTTGCTACTTTGAGCTAGCCTGTTTTACGACCTTCTCAGCGTCGGCCAGATAAGGCTTCTCCCAGGATTACCGTGTCTTCAAAAAACACGGCTTGGTTGGGTAGTTTCTGGCACGGACCCCGCTTGAGTGGTTCTATGTTAATGGCAAAGCATACTGCGGGCAAACTTGAGTCAAGTTCTGAAGAACGTGCTGATGAATTGGTTCGAAGATTTTGGGAGATAGAATCCTGCTTGGAAAACATCTGTGAAGAACATTTCGTAAAGACTCATATCAGATTGCCTAGTGGCCAATATTCAGTTCGTTTACCCTTCAAGCGAAGTTTGGAATGTCTGGGGACGTCATACCAACAAGCCTTTCGTCGTTTCCTGACCCTGAACGCAAACTACAAAATCGTCCAGATCTGAAGATTCAGTATTCAAACTTTCTAAAGGAATATTTGGATCTTGGTCATATGTCGCCTGTTGCTCCAGAGTCTATAGGACTTTGTCAATACTTTTTTCCTCGTCACTGTGTCTTTAAAGAAGACAGTTCAACGACAAAATTGCGAGTCGTTTTCGACGGCTCAGCAGCTACGTCGTCAGGCTATTCATTAAATGAACTATTGATGGCTGGACCTGTTATTCGAAGCTCGCTGTTTCATATCCTTTACGCTTTCGTAATTTCCCGATCGCCCTAACAGGAGATATTAGAAAAATGTATCGCTGCGTTTCACGCGTTTCAGCACCGGATGATTTTCTCCAATGCATTCTGTGGCGAGACTCGCCAGAACAGGATATAAAGATTTTTAAGCTGGTTACAGTTACATACGGAACAAAGCCAGCTTCATTCCTCTCTATCCGTGCTATGCATCAGCTGTCTATGGATGAGGAAACTAATATTCCAATTGGATCTCGGATTTTGCGGCGTGACTTCTACGTTAATGACCTCATTTCAGGAGGTGATTCAATTCAAGAAGCAAAGGAACTTCTTAATCAGACGGCTGGAATCTTGGCAAGTGGGGGCTTCAAGTTGCGAAAGTGGTGCTCAAACAATTCTGCTGTACTGAATGGGATACCCGTAGAGGACAGAGAATCTTCCCTAAAGTTTGATGATGGTAGCGACATCACCAAAACTCTTGGACTCGCTTACGACTCAGCGTCGGATCGATTGTTGTTTTTGTTTTCGTCCATTCAGCAGAGATCTAAACCATCCAAAAGGTCAATACTATCGACCATAGCTCGCTTGTATGACCCGCTTGGACTCATAGGGCCGGTAATTGCCAAGGCTAAAATCTTTATGCAGCAGATCTGGAAGGAGAAGCTTGAGTGAGACGAGAGCTTGCCATCATCACTGGCAACAGCTTGGCATGATCTTTGCTGCAGTTTTGAGAAGGCACAGTTTCTTAAATTTCCTCGTCTCGTGTCAATACCTGCAGCAGAGTTAGAGTTCACGGTTTCTGCGACGTCAGCATCGAAGCATATGGGGCCTATGCCTACGTCCTTTCTCGACGAACATCAGCCAGTTGTCAGCTGTTGTGTTCCAAATCGCGTGTAGCTCCTCTGAAAACAATCACAGTTCCAAAGCTAGAGCTCTGTGGTGCCGTCTTATTATCTAATCTCATGCGTGAGATATCTAAAATGAATCTGTTCGATTGAAAATTCTACTGTTGGTCGGATTTTTCTGTATGCCTTTCGTGGATAAGGTCCGAGCCCTGCAAGCTCAATGTGTTTGTGGCTAATCGCGTCACAGCAGTTCAAGAGCTAACTAATGGCATGGAATGGCGTCACATGCCTACTTCACTCAACCCGGCAGATATACTCTCGAGAGGATCTACGCCCAGTGAATTAGATCAATCGTCACTGTGGTTCAACGGCCCAGAACTTCTAGTTAAAAACAAATTGGACTGGCCTGCTTCTTGCTTGTCAGAAAAAACAGAACTCGAACTTAAAAAAAGGGTCCTTATTGCGTCATCTCCCTTCGTTGATATAACTGTCACTTGTAAATACGTCAACTCATTTGATACAATGCAGCGTATATTCGGATATATTTATAAATTCATACACAGAAGCAGGCATCCTGGACTAACAGTGTCTGATATACAACATGGGTCCCAACTCTTACTAAGGCTCGTCCAGAGAGCACACCTGTGGGAAGAGATCAAATCATTGCAATCGAGAAGAGTTGTTAAACCGTCCAGTTATATCGCATCACTTAACTCTTTTTTGGATGATTTCGGAATTCTTAGAGTTGATGGGCGCTTGAAAAACTCTTCGCTGGATTTCGACGCTCGCCATCCAATAATTCTACCGTGTCACCACCCCATCACAAACTCAGTCATCACACGGTTTCACAATCGGGACTTACACGCTGGTCCACGGGCACTTCTTGCTCATATTCGGTTGCAGTATTGGCCGATTAGTGGAAGGAAGACCGTATCCAAGGTGGTTGGAAAATGTGTGAGATGCTTTCGTGCCAAGCCTCGATTAATAGAGCATATAATGGGTGATCTGCCCAAAGAACGTTTGACTGCTTGACGAGCCTTTGAAGTCTCTGGTGTTGACTATTGTGGACCATTTTTCTATAAGCCAGACGTACGAAATAAAGCTCCAGTCAAATGTTACATGGCTGTCTTCGTATGCTTCGCGACTAAGGCGGTTCACCTGGAACTGGTCAAGGATCTGTCGACAGCTTTTTTCTTGAATGCCCTTAAGAGGTTTATATCGACTCGAGGCAGGCCATCTCAGATATGGTCGGATAACGCTACCAACTTTGTCGGCGCCAAAAACGAGCTTGTGGATCTCAAGCGTCTATTCATAAGTCGTAATCATATTGAGTCAGTGCATAATTTTTGCATGACTGATTCCATTGATTGGAAATTTATACCTCCGCGTTCACCGCATTTTGGCGGCCTTGGGGAAGCAGCAGTGAAGACAGCGAAACATCATTTTTATCGTGCTGTTGGATCTTGTGTTCTCAACTTCGAAGAGTTTCGCACCCTAGTCTGCCACATAGCATCGATAATTAAATCCAGGCCATTGTTTCCTCTTTCAGAAGATCCAGCAAATCTAGATGTGCTCACTCCAGCTCATTTCTTGATTGGTGGACCCAGCTCATCGTTCTTTGAACCTGATGTGACGCACCTTCAATTCAATCGTCTGAATGGTTGGCAACGTGTAACGTACCTCCAGCAACTGTTTTGGTCTCGCTGGCGTGAAGAATACTTATCACTGCTTCAGCAGCGCTCCAAATGGCGTACTCCGAAACCAGGCCTATGCGTTAACGACATAGTCCTCGTAAAGGATGAAAATCTGCCGCCTCTAAGGTGGCCACTGGCGAGAATCACAGAGTTAATCGTGGGAAAGGATGGAGTCGCTCGAGTAGCCATTTTGCACACCGCATCAGGAGAAACGAGAAGAGCTGCAAACAAGCTATGCCTATTGCCCATCAGGGAATCTGTTGAAAGCCCATGCCTTCCAACGGGGGGAGAATGTCTGGTTACGCAGCCAAAACAACTGGAGCGTCCTCGCAACTGATAAGAGCAGCATCTTAATATACTCTTATAATTGATGTTGGAAGAAGAGGGTTCAGGGTATCCCCTAGTCGGGAGCTCCCGACTGGAACCTTTTACTTCTTTAATTTGACGATAGTCTATTACTAAACGTTATCCTTTCTCCGTTAAATCCGGTAAGGATTTCTGCAATTGAATTACCAACAAATATCTTTTATCTCCTGATTATGTATTAGGATTTGGTTATATTTAGTATCTACATTAAGTATTACTTCAGAACGTGATAGTATAATTACCTCGTTGTTTTTGATACTATGGAAAATTGGTTTTTGTATAGGATATGCAATATTATTGAGTCTTAAAATTAGACAGTCACTTTCTGTAGCGAAATCCTATTGACAATTGAATTATTTTATGTAATCTATTCTAATTATTTCGTCTACAGGGATCGGAAAATCAATTTCTACGATATGGAAATTATGAGGCATAATGAAGTTAGAAGTTCGCATTTCGAGGATCGCTAACCCTAATGAGCTTATTGAACCTGTAATTTGCGTTATATTATCATGATCAACATTTAAAAATTGATCAGAATGCTTTTTACGATTAAATTAAGATTAATGGTGTGAACTCTTGTTTTTATTAATTTTGAGTACTTAAAAGGGACCTGTTAGGTTTCCGAGCTACCTTTCAAGTAGATCCAATCCATCTTTGAAACTTTGTATTTTCTCTGCCCTTCCATCGATTAGGCCAGTTTTAAGAACTCTACAACTGTTTAAGCCATGGTTTCTATTTAAATCTCTTCGTCTTGGTCGGTTTTTGTTGACTTTGGCAAAAGTTACTGATCGAACGTTACCGTTGTGTTAAGTGCAATTGGTAAATAAAGCTTGAAATCATACTTTTTTAGGTTCACTATATTATCCCTTAGACGTTGTAAAACGTCTGAAGTTTGGACTCTGTGTAAACTTGTCAGTTTTTTTGCCACTCGTTAACTAAATTCATGATTTCATTATATTCATATATAAGAATCTCAGTGTGCTTAAATATTGTTGGTTGCAAAACGGCTGCACTTTTATTTAATGATATAAAAATGTTTTTCTTTTCCGAATATATATTTAAATATTTTTTTTTGTGTGTTGAATCTATATGTATATACCAACGCTAATTACTACTTATGGCCACACTATGTAGTTGATTTTAACATTACAATTGCTAATAGCCTTTCAGCCACGCATGTGTTCACTGTTTTGTTTTTGTCCAAGTGAAGCATGGTGTGATAAGTAGGATTTGTTGCATTTTGCATAATTTAAGCCCATTAAGCATCATTTTGCTTTTCTTGCAACTTCTGCCCTTTCTACTGGCTCATGCCTCTAAATTTAAAACATTGTAATGCATAATGCCCTGCTACTTTGCGAATTGTCCAATTTTTAGAAAAGTCCCTATTGGGCTTCGGTTTCTTCTCCTCATCCTTCAATGAGCCTAGAGCATTTAACCTTTGCTCTAAGTACTCCATTACATCGGACAATTTTTGATCTTCTTTTGTTCTTTTCACATAATTTTTTTAGATAATTGCAAAGTTCCTCTATTAAACTTGCAAATAATCATGTGTGCAAAAATGACATCAACGTATTCTGGTAAGACCGTTTCAATTATATGAAATGAATTAATTAATCTATGAGCCTATTTGGTTGTTCGGAAAATATTTTCCGTTTGTGTTCATGACGCCTGGTTAATAATTTCCAAATTGCGTTCAAATTTTTACTGAAGCCTATTAGCAAACGCGGCACCATGCATCTTGCATCTCCTTTTAGTGCCGTTCTTAAATAGTTAAAGTTAACAGCTGCCTCTCTTGATTGAACGAACTCTGTAAATAACTTTGCAAGGAGATCTTACTCTTTGGGGTCCCTATAAAAGGTGGGTACCTGCATTTCCAGGGGTATTGGTAGCTCCCTTTTTTTAATTGGTAGCCCACCATTTTTGTTTGACAACTTTCTTGAATGTGTTCTGATAGTTATTCTACCGTTTTTTGTTCATCGAATTCTATATTTCTAACCTTCCTACTGAAGGTAATATCGCTTTCAAACTCTTTCACAACAATATTTCTTTTTCTATTTCACTCCAAGGAATACAATATTTTCTTTCTCATCCTAACCATTTTACTATTGTTTTCCCTGTGCCTAACTGCGTTTCCTCTGAAAATGTGATCAACATATCTATCTGATATCAAAATCATTGGCTTTCCTCTCTATTGGCTCTGATTTAGTCCTATCTTGGCGAACTGGTTTCGCCCTCTTTTCTGTTGTTTTGCTATTTAAGCTACCTGGCATAACTGGCATTATCACACCGAAGTAGTCATGATCCACTACTCTAATTTAACACAATACGCTATGATTGACCTGAAACTGCCTTTACAGTTCTCCTACCTCTCTAGCTCGCCCTATTAACCACCGTCTATTTTCCTTATCCTGCCCACACTAATTGCGACTGCGTAGTCGAAAATTCTATGGTTATATCTGACATCGTTTTTCTAATAAAAAGTTATAATTTTAATTTATTTTTTAAATTTATTTTATAAATAATTTAATTCAAAGGGCGGTTTGTAAATATTTTTAATCTTGTAAATCTTGTATATATATTTTCATTGCGAGGCGATCTTGACGCCGTTTTCGCATTAGTGCGCACTGTCATTTTTTTTTTTTAATAATTTAATATATTATTTGATATTCAATTTCATCTATTTTCCGCCACAGATTTGTGGAAGAGAATTTTTATTTACCTGGTCCAGTAGTTCTCTTCTTTGCGTTTGGAGTTTCATCCTTTGGCCTCCTCGTCTCTTAGGGGCCTTGGCATATGGTATAGCCACTGGTTTTTTTCCTCTGCTTTCCGCGCCGATTTTGCTGCTTTGACCGCCGGTTGCCTTGCCCAATCTTTCTTTATGGACAAGGGCTTTGCTCTTGATTGCGGTCCTTCTTCTCTCATTTTTTGTAGCGCTTTCTGATAAGCGCTACTTGTTTCGCATCGTCCTTAAATAAACGCCACGATGTTGGTTTTACTGGACTTCGTTGCCTTTTGATGTGGGATGTAGGCGTTGTTTAGTTACTCGGACCTCTTCTTGCTTTTCCGACGTTTCTTTTAGAAGCCCAGTCGGTATAAGCGGTGTGTCACCTTCTCTAAGAGTTTTGCCCTTTGGATGGTGCTTGATCCTCTTCTGCAGGGCTCTGCCAATCTGGTCTTTTGGGCTGCTCAAAACATCTTTTTGATCGGTGTGCCGTTGTCATTTGTAAAATACCTTCAAAATACTTGCCGTTTGAGTACTTGCACAATACTGATTTTATTCTTACAAATCCAAGCTCGTCAATGCATTATTGGCATCAATGATCATAAAATATTGTGTCTTTTCCTCACCCTTGCTACTTCTTATTCTAACATGATATTTCATAGCGTAGGTCATTTATGGAATCTTAAACGACCACGAGATATACTTTTACTGAAGGCCAAAGTGAGAATCGGTGTCACGTGTTCATGTGTGAAAGCCATCCGATCGGCCTCAAGCTCAAATTTAAATATTGATGTTCGAATTCATTTTAGGGGTGTTTTATATATTTAAAAAAATGCATTCTTCCTTGGTGGAAATGGGGGTCAAAGATGTACAATGTATGTAATGAATGTATGCTTACCATTCAATCGGGTTCCAAATCACTTTTAAAGAGCTTTGTGTGAATTTATTTAATACGATCGTAGGTTGCAAATGCGGGCCCAAGGCTTAGTAATCGAAAATTTATTTTGTAGCTTCAAGATTCTCACCGCAAGACTAACATGGGCGGAAACCGTTGATTTCAGCGCTAAGAACTCGGTTGCAGTATTAACCGATTGGCGTTGGAGATGATGTCCAGCCCGATTAGTTAAGCATATAATGGCTGGTCTTCATAAGAAACGTTTGTATTGGAAACAACGAAATAAAGCTCTAGTCAAATCCTACATGGCTGTTTTCGTCTGCTTTGCGACTAAAACAGTTCACCTGGACCTGGTTAAAAATCTGTCAAGAGGTGGATTTCAATAGCCAACCATGTTGGTACCAAAAATAAGCTGCTGTACCTCAAGTGTCTGTTTATTAGTCACAATCATATTGATTCAGTTCAAAGGATTTGCAAGGCTCACTCCACTGCTTGGAAATATATTCCGCCTCGTTCACCGCATTTCAGCGGTTCTTTGGAAGCCGCAGTGAAGACAACAAAAATTCATTTTTATCGTGCTATTGGCTTCAAAAGCTTCGCATCAATAATTGACTCCACGCGATTGCTTCCCCTTTCAGAAGATCCAGTAGATCTCGATGTACTCACTCCATCTTATTTCTTGATTGGTGGATACAGCTTAGCTCTTCATTCGTCTATCCGCTGGCAGCGGAAAAACAGTTTAGTCCCTCTTTTTTAATTTTGGTTCAGCATCTCTTCAAAAGGCGCACCGCGAAACCAAGCCATTGCGTCAACGTCCCAGTCATTGTTAAGGATGAAAATCTTCCCCCACTATATCTGCCAATGGCAAGAATTATAGAGCTAATCGTGGGAAAGTACTGGGTCATAACGCACACTGCAAAAGGAGTGATAAAGAAAGCTGAATGCAAGCTTTACCTACTGTACATCAAGGACTCAGTTGAAAGCTCATGTTGTCCAACGGGATAAAATGCCTGGTTACACAGCCACAACCGCTTGAGCAACCTCGCAACTTAAAGTGCGCTCAATTAGAGCAAATAACCGCAAGCATAAAATACACAGAGCCACATAAGCAAGAAAAAGCTATTTCCGGTCAATTGCTATAAAAAAAACAATCACTAATAATGCACTTAAGATTTTCTACAATATACCACAATATTCTGCGCACCATCGGTTCAGTCTTGGGTCGAACTTCAAAGAAAGCACAACGCACAGAAAGATCTGCAAGTGGAAAATATATTAACATTTATAATCTGTGACAAGTAAATGTATATGTGTATGTGTATTTTTTTGTTGCCTTAAACTTCCTTTTCCGTTAACCTAACAAGGTGGAAGAGAAAATTAAAAATAAAAATATGTATTAATATTAAAACAAAACCAATTGGCCAAATTAGAAGTGACACCAAATCGCACAACCAATCGAAAAAGAAAACTTGAATTAAAAATAATTATAATTGTTAAACATTGGCAAAGGGAAACAAATGGCACAATCAATTATCGACACATCCCGGATTGCAGCATTAAATGAAACTGCAGCACAAACTTCTCGGAGCAGTAGAAAGGAATCTGAATATTCACGTGAAGCAAAGGTTAGTTGCAGAATACAAACCTCAGACGCTAAATTATAAGTTATTGAAGAATTTCCGCGAAGCACCTTAAAAATGAAATTTGCGAACATTCTGCGGCAAGGCGGAGAAACGACGTCAACTGTCATTATCCAAGTAACATCTGAAAGATAAAAATAGTAAAACACATGTCAAAATTACCAGCTACACTATTCGCTATCTTGGTGCATCATGATATTGCAGACTTGACATCTTTAGTTAACATAGAACAAAATGAGGGGAATTTATGAAGAAACGTTAAACTACGGTGTAGATAAATAAAATGAAGACAAAATTAAATATAAAGCGCAGGAGTCCAACTAATCAAGCTAACTATCAACAAAGATATCAACAATATCCCCAACCGCAAGGGCTCAATTTTCACCCACACCAGTACTCACTCAGACCAACTCATGCACCACAAGTAAATAATAAAATACCTATTGCGTACGGACAAAACTCACAATACCTGATTGACCAAATGCTACAATTAACATGATGCGAAAGAATTTTGTTTCTTTCAATTCAGAATACAAAATGTGATTTTCTTATATGAAATGGTCCCATAACAATTAATAAATCAGTTATCTTACCTAGTAACAACATAATCAAAACACCTCAACAAATCTATTTGCATTTTTTCTTAAAAGATTACGACTTGTCAATTGGAAGAATTGCTTAATACTGCAGAAACTATTAATAACTTCAAAAATAGCACATTTACACTTTTTGAAAGAATATATCAATCGATTAATGCAGGTCCAGATAAAGATCAAGCCTTTAATATATAAAAGCATTAAAATCAAATGGAAAATTTAAATTTTAAACAATTTCGATTGGATCATCACAATCAAGAGGAAACCTCTACTTAAGAACAATTATTAGACAAATTCAAGAATCTTCAATATGTAGTAGAGATCATTTTACCTTTTCAAACATTTCAACGCGTATAACACATACAATACATAACTCCGCTATTATCCACAATATCCACAAGCACAAGTGCACGAAATGAAGGTTGAGGGTCAGGCACTGAACTTGCTTGAACAGGGAATAGTTAGAGAAAACAATTTACCCTATAATAGACCCACTTGGGTTGTACCTAAGAAACCTCACGCTTCAGATAAAAAAAAATATGGAAAACTAAATAAACTAACAATACCGGACGAAAATCCCATTCACAACATGGAAGAAAGCTGAATTCAGTTCCCAAAAGCTGAATTTTCTACAAAGAATGGTCATTATAAATTTGTTTGCATGCTGTTTTTTTCAGACCAAAAAAAGCGCATACAACATTTCTAAGATACATAAATAACAACCTTCGGCCATTGCTTAATAAACATCGTCTAATCAACCTAGACGACATACACATTTTACCCACATCTCTCGATGAAAAGGTAGATAGTAACCATCAACCTCTCAGGTAATTGCATTCTTAACAAGTAAGAGGTTCTAGTCGGGAGCTCCCGACTAGGGAATACCCTGAACCTTCTTATTCCAACACTTAAAAATTAAAAAAAAAAGTTGCCTTGGCAGGGTTCGAAATTGCAAATGACCGCATTACTTGCTATGCCTCTACTCAGCAGCCACACCAATAATTAAGCACTTATGATAAAAAAGGAACTTAAATACAGAAAAAAGTCGCAATAACCATGCTGTTAAAATGCGAAGCAGACGCGCATGAATGTGTGTGTGTACATGTATACAGAAATTCTTAAAGCTGCTGCCCCATTCAATTGCACAGTTGCATATAACTTTGGTTTTTTCATAACCGATCTTTATGAAATTTTCTACAGTTTATCTTGTTGTACCATCAAATATTTGTGTATACTAAAAAAGTCAATTGCATTTAAATTGTGGCTTAAATTGGTTGCCAATAAAATTGGGTTATTAACTTGATTTATAGCCCATGGGTGGTAGCGGGGAGGTGGCGATAGGTATATAAATGGAAAAATTATACTTGACAAATATGTAATATGTTAGAAGCAACATAACATTTTTGGTGACTCTAGCTCTTATTATTTACCGAAATTTTCCAAAAAACAGGATTTCGATATCGATTTTTATCGATTGCTTGGAAACGAAGTAAGATATCGATTATTGGAAACAAACTCGATCTGCGCAGGCACTAGGAGCACATACATCTAAAATTTCAAGTCTTTAGCTCTTATAGGTTCTGAGATCCTTGCGTTCATACATACTGACGGACGGACAGAGAGGCGGACATGGCTAGATGGACTCGGCTATTGATGCTGATCAGGAATATATATACTTTATGGGGTCGGAGATGTTTTCTTCTGCCTGTTACATACATTTGGATTTTGCACAATACAATACAAATACAATAAAGCCTTATACACATTTTTAATGGGTTCAGGCTATAAAAAGTACTAAATACTAAACTACAAAGGTGGAGAAAAATATTGTTTGAATTTTGTTTTGAAATTGACTATATTTAAGGAAAAAAAAATTCAATGTGATGTGTCCAGAATTAATCTGAAAGAAAATCATTTAGGTGAAGCCATCCACCACCACACATAGAATTCAAAGCCGACGTGCATGAATATGTGAGTCTACATGTAAGTTAACAGAGGCCAACGACACCAGCTCCAGATGCTGATATAGCACTGAGCCGGATGTTCTTACGAGCTAACAGGGGTCAGCGAAATGCAACATAACACCAGCCGCAGATGCTGACATAGCTCTGGGCCGGATGTTCTTGCACGACGGCAGCGCACGAGGCGCAAGCTAAGCATTCTAGCGGCCGTTGTGAAAGCACACAATAGCTTAGTTATTTTTGATCAATCTTTTGTAAATTTAGTTTTTAATTCGACTTTCACTGCGGCACATCGGCCCAGCGACTTCGTGTATAATTTAACTCACTCACTACGGCGTGTCGGCCTAGTGTTTTATAAATCATTATTAAAATAAAGTTCTATCAAAATAATCCGCGAGGACTTATTATTTAAAACCTAATTGGCGCCCAACGTTTTTCGGACCATTTTGTTCCATAATTATTTTGTGTGCTGTGCAGTGTAAAGAACTAACCTACCAGTGCAAACAATAAAAGACCTACATCAACTTACGTCAGCGGCACAAGCACAATAAAACCATTTGATACACCGAAGCCGCTGGAGCTCTTCGGCCAGTGACTTGTCACCAAACCAGCGCGCAAGCGGGTTTGGGCAGCGACGTAAACCAACACCACAAACTTCAGCGAGGGATAAAAAAAACAAAAGCATTCGCGACTGCAGCGTGGGAATCAGTAGTTTTATACGTAGAACATACAACCTTTCTAGGATCATATAAAATGTAAGTGGGCCATCATTTGGCACAAACTTTTTTCAATTTGCGTGATTTATTTAAAATAAAATCGTAAAAAAATATAAGTAGAAATATTAAAAGTGCAGTAATTGTGTTCCCAACTAACTTTTTTCAATTTGCGTGATTTATTTAAAATAAAATCGTAAAAAAATATAAGTAGAAATATTAAAAGTGCAGTAGTTGTGTTCCCAACTAACTTTGAGTACCACAATTTTGTAACCATCAGCAATTTTCAATAAACTCTCCTCTGTCAGCATTCATTTAATTTACCGTTGTTGATTTGCCCTTGAAATTGTGTTGTTATTATTGTTGACAAGTATAGTCCATGAGCAGCTCGTTTCTCGGGTTCAGAGACCGATCTGCGAGGCGATCTGAGTCAGGCGACTCCACCACCTTAGATAGGGAAGCCGTCCCGCAAAAAATCGCTGACAACAGGTGTAAAATAGGAATGGAGCCTGAGCAGCTTAGGGCCTTGGTGCAGGCCGCAGTGGCCTCCGCCTTAGAAGCACAGAGCGCAATATTGAGGCAAAGAGATGCAGAGCTGAGGGCTTCCTTAGACGCTCAGATACAAGAATTGGTAGGCAGAATATCTACCAGTAGTATAGAAACACCGCTGGTCCAGGCATTTGAGCCGGTGGAAATCAGAAACGACGTCCAATGTAATGAACCATTAAGGTCAACATGTCTTATGAACCAAGCATGGCACAAGGGCTCTGTACAAAGTTTAGAGATGATGCGTTGCGTGGTTTTGTCTCAGGCCTAAAGCGTAGCCTGACGGATGTCCTGTTCGTGGCAAAGCCTAAGGACTTACCGTCGGCCCTAGCGCTAGCGCAAGAGGTAGAGGCAAACCATGAGAGGTACGCCTTTGCCGCTAGCTTCGCTAAAGGACAAGAAGATAGGGAACGAAAAGTGACCCCGAGGCCGCAGGTCCGTCAGCAAGATAGAGGTCAACAGCAGGGGGATCCGCAACCCAGCGGTTCTTAAAATCCTTACTTCACTAAACAACAGAAACAGCAACAAAGTCAATTTGAGCAACAGAGTGGCAGGTGGAACAAAGGTGGCGGGTCAGAGGAACCAATGGACGTCGATCCATCTGTGTCTAAAATTCTACAACCATCGCTGCACCAGCCTACGTTAACTATAGCGCTCCCCAAGCCTACAAAAGAACGGCCACGTCTTGGCGCTTAAGCGGACAAAGGAGGCAGAGAGTCAATCACACAGCTCACGAGTCGGATCAAGATTCAGGTTCGTATGCTAGCTCTGCAGCAGCAGTAGAACAGCAAATTGCCGACGACAATGGTAGCGGTTATGACTCAGACACTCTCAATTTTTTAGGGGAAGCTCCATGCTGCCCTACATCAGTAGAAGAGTAGCAGGGATCCAGATGAGGTTTCTCATCGACACGGGCGCTTCCAAGAATTATATCAGACCACATAAAAATCTAAAAGGTGTGTGCCCAGTAAATTCTCCCTTCTCTACCCATTCTATACACAGCACCACGAAGATCACTCATAAGTGCCTTATATCTCTGTTCGGCAAAACTGCCACATTTTTTGTACTCCCAAACCTGTCCACATTTGATGGAATTGTGGGCCTCGACTTGCTCACACAAGCAGTAGTTTCGCTTTGTCTTTCTTCTGGCCAACTCAAATGTGACGCAGAAACTGAACAAATCGAATTCCACAGGTGCGCGGATGTTAACTTTACTAATGTTGACTGCGCTGACGCGCCCGATGCTGTAAAAGATGCGGAAGAAGCACTTCCCTATAACACATCAGTGTTGGCAACCATCAGGACCACTGATGAACAGTCAGTTTATTTCCGACTGTACCCCTACCCCATGGGAGCAGCGGAATTCGTTAATAAAGAAATTCAAAACCTTCTGAAGAACGGTATCATCAAAAAATCTGTCTCCCCCTACAACAACCCCATTTGGGTGGTGGACAAGAAGGGGACGGACGAGTTTGGTAACAAGAATATGCGCCTAGTAATGGATTTTCGCAAACTTAACGAGAAAACCATCGCAGACAGATACCCCATGCCTAACATTCCAATGATTTTGGGGAATCTTGGCAAAGGTAAATACTTTTCGACATGTGACCTACAATCCGGCTATCACCAGATCACGCAAGCAGAGCGTGACCGTGAAAAAACAGCCTTTGCAGTTAACGGCTTCCCTTTGGGTTGAAGAATGCGGCAAGCATCTTCCAAAGAACTGTTGACGACGTACTGCGTGAGTAAATTGGCAAATCTTGCTATGTCTACGTTGACGATGTCATCGTCTTCTCAAAAGACGAAAGTTCTCATGTCCAACATTTAGAGTGGGTTTTAAAGAGCCTGTACGAGGCAAATATGAGAATCTCCAAGGAAAAATCGCGTTTTTTTAAGAAAAGCGTAGGTTTTCTTGGTTTCGTGGTAACCAGTAATGAAGCTACAACGGACCCCGAAGAAGTCAAAACGATTCAGGAGTTCCCAGAACCAAAGAATATATTCGAGATCGGATCATTTTTAGGACTGGCTAGTTACTATAGGTGTTTCATCAAAGACTTTGCCTCAATAGCAAAACCCATTTCTGATCTTGTAAAGGGCGAGAATGGGTCAGTAAGTAAGCATAGATCGCGAAACATCCCGGTAGAATTCTCTGAGATTCAGCGTCACGCATTCCAAAAGCTTCGCAACATTTTGTCATCAGAAAACGTCATGCTCAGATACCCTGACTTTAAGAAGCCGTTTGATCTAATGACCGACGCTTCAGCTTCCGGCATAGGGGCAGTGCTTTCTCAAGAGGGTCGCCCCATCTCAATGATTTCCAGAACATTGAAACCCCCGGAGGTGAACTACGCCACCAACGAGCGGGAACTTTTGGCTATAGTTTGGGCCCTTAGCAAGCTACGTCACTACCTATATATAGTAAAAGACATTAACATTTTCACGGACCACCAACCGTTAACTTTTGCCGTTTCTGAGTCAAACCCGAACGCCAAAATTAAAAGATGGAAGGCGCGCATTGAGGAAACGAATGCGCGAATATTTTATAAGCCAGGCAAGGAGAATTTGTTTGCTGATGCGCTATCGCGACAACAGCTCAACACTCTTGACGAGCTGAATACTGATTCCTGCGCAGCCACAGTCCACAGCGAGCTGTCCTTGACCTATACAATTAAGTCGACCGAAAAGCCACTTAATTGTTTCCAAAATCAAATTGTCATTGATGAGGCACGCGTCCCCACCAAACGCAACGTCATTCTTTTCGGGTACAAGAGGCGTCATGAAGTGGGCTTCACTGATCACACAGCCCTATGGATGAGCTGCTTGACTTGATTAATCCAAATGCGGTCAATGCCCTCTATTGCAACCTGCACATACTAGCACAGGTGCAGGATGGCTTAGTTCGCATATTTCCAGGCACACAGTTCTGGCACTGCAAAAACCGAGTTGCAGATGTCTTCAACGTTGAAGAGAGGAGAGAAATTCTCGTTGCCGAACATAATAGAGCGCACAGAGCAGCTCAAGAAAATGTTAAACTCCGATCCCTGAGACTCCTGGGGAATTGCTACACATTGATATTTTTTCCACGGACAAAACATTTTTTTTGACCTGTGTTGATAAGTTCTCTAAATTTGCAGTCGTACAACCAATTCAGTCGCGCACTATCGGGTATTTAATAGCTCCACTACTGCAGCTCACGAATTTCTTTCCACGAGCCAGAACAATTTATTGCGACAACGAGCCTTCGATGAATTCTCAAACGATAAAGTCCTTGTTGTTAAACAACTATGGAATCCATATTGTTAATGCGCCGCCGCTGCATAGCACCTCCAATGGCCAAGTCGAGCGCTTCCATAACACGCTAGCCGAGCTGGCACGTTGTCTCAAGCTGGAGAGAAACATCAGTGACTCAGTCGAAGTCATAATGCTAGCCACGATTGAGTATAACAAGACAATACATTCGGTCATCAACAAGACACCTGTTGATGCCCTCCATGTGCCCTCAGGCGAACCCGAAAGGGAAATATCAGCAAAGTTAAGAAGTGCACAAGATGCGCTCCGTGCTAGGTTGAACGACCAGCGACAGAATAGAGTCTTTGAAGTAGGCGAAAAAGTTCTAGTAAGAAGAAACCGCAGGCTTGGCAAAAAACTCACGCCCTTATGTGAAGAACGGATCGTAGAGGCAGACCTTGGTACGACCGTTCTCATTGGAGGGAGGGTGGTCCACAAGGACAACCTTAAGTAGGGCGAGAGCTGAAATAAAACATCGATTATATGCATCTTGAATTTAACTATAAGTTTCAACATTTGTGCCACTAGGCTTCACCTTCAAGTTTTAATATTTACGCCACTTGGCATTTCCTTCCTTCGGCCATTGCTTAATAAACATCGTCTAGTCAACCTAGACGACATACACATTTTACCCACATCTCTCGATGAACAAGTAGATAGTAACCATCAACCTCTCAGGTGATTGCATTCTTAACAAGAAAGAGGTTCTAGTCGGGAGCTCCCAACTAGGGAATACCCTGAACCTTCTTATTCCAACACTTAATAAATTAAAAAAAAAAGTTGCCTTGGCAGGGTTCGAAATTGCAAATGACCGCATTACTTGCTATGCCTCTACTCAGCAGCCACACCAATAATTAAGCACTTATGATAAAAAAAGGAACTTAAATACAGAAAAAAGTCGCAATAACAGAAATTCTTAAAGCTGCTGCCCCATTCAATTGCACAGTTGCATATAACTTTGGTTTTTTCATAACCGATCTTTATGATTTATAGCCCATGGGTGGTAGCGGGGAGGTGGCGATAGGTATATAAATGAAAAATTATACTTGACAAATATATAATATGTTAGAATCAACATAACATTTTTGGTGACTCTAGCTCTTATTATTTGCCGAAATTTTCCAAAAAACAGGATTTCGATATCGATTTTTATCGATTGCTTGGAAACGAAGTAAGATATCGATTATTGGAAACAAACTCGATCTGCGCAGGCACTAGGAGCACATACATCTAAAATTTCAAGTCTTTAGCTCTTATAGGTTCTGAGATCCTTGCGTTCATACATACTGACGGACGGACAGAGAGGCGGACATGGCTAGATGGACTCGGCTATTGATGCTGATCAGGAATATATATACTTTATGGGGTCGGAGATGCTTTCTTCTGCCTGTTACATACATTTGGATTTTGCACAATACAATACAAATACAATAAAGCCTTATACACATTTTTAATGGGTTCAGGCTATAAAAAGTACTAAATACTAAACTACAAAGGTGGAGAAAAATATTGTTTGAATTTTGTTTTGAAATTGACTATATTTAAGGAAAAAAAAATTCAATGTGATGTGTCCAGAATTAATCTGAAAGAAAATCATTTAGGTGAAGCCATCCACCACCACACATAGAATTCAAAGCCGACGTGCATGAATATGTGAGTCTACATGTAAGTTAACAGAGGCCAACGACACCAGCTCCAGATGCTGATATAGCACTGAGCCGGATGTTCTTACGAGCTAACAGGGGTCAGCGAAATGCAACATAACACCAGCCGCAGATGCTGACATAGCTCTGGGCCGGATGTTCTTGCACGACGGCAGCGCACGAGGCGCAAGCTAAGCATTCTAGCGGCCGTTGTGAAAGCACACAATAGCTTAGTTATTTTTGATCAATCTTTTGTAAATTTAGTTTTTAATTCGACTTTCACTGCGGCACATCGGCCCAGCGACTTCGTGTATAATTTAACTCACTCACTACGGCGTGTCGGCCTAGTGTTTTATAAATCATTATTAAAATAAAGTTCTATCAAAATAATCCGCGAGGACTTATTATTTAAAACCTAATTGGCGCCCAACGTTTTTCGGACCATTTTGTTCCATAATTATTTTGTGTGCTGTGCAGTGTAAAGAACTAACCTACCAGTGCAAACAATAAAAGACCTACATCAACTTACGTCAGCGGCACAAGCACAATAAAACCATTTGATACACCGAAGCCGCTGGAGCTCTTCGGCCAGTGACTTGTCACCAAACCAGCGCGCAAGCGGGTTTGGGCAGCGACGTAAACCAACACCACAAACTTCAGCGAGGGATAAAAAAAACAAAAGCATTCGCGACTGCAGCGTGGGAATCAGTAGTTTTATACGTAGAACATACAACCTTTCTATTATCATATAAAATGTAAGTGGGCCATCATTTGGCACAAACTTTTTTCAATTTGCGTGATTTATTTAAAATAAAATCGTAAAAAAATATAAGTAGAAATATTAAAAGTGCAGTAGTTGTGTTCCCAACTAACTTTGAGTACCACAATTTTGTAACCATCAGCAATTTTCAATAAACTCTCCTCTGTCAGCATTCATTTAATTTACCGTTGTTGATTTGCCCTTGAAATTGTGTTGTTATTATTGTTGACAAGTATAGTCCATGAGCAGCTCGTTTCTCGGGTTCAGAGACCGATCTGCGAGGCGATCTGAGTCAGGCGACTCCACCACCTTAGATAGGGAAGCCGTCCCGCAAAAAATCGCTGACAACAGGTGTAAAATAGGAATGGAGCCTGAGCAGCTTAGGGCCTTGGTGCAGGCCGCAGTGGCCTCCGCCTTAGAAGCACAGAGCGCAATATTGAGGCAAAGAGATGCAGAGCTGAGGGCTTCCTTAGACGCTCAGATACAAGAATTGGTAGGCAGAATATCTACCAGTAGTATAGAAACACCGCTGGTCCAGGCATTTGAGCCGGTGGAAATCAGAAACGACGTCCAATGTAATGAACCATTAAGGTCAACATGTCTTATGAACCAAGCATGGCACAAGGGCTCTGTACAAAGTTTAGAGATGATGCGTTGCGTGGTTTTGTCTCAGGCCTAAAGCGTAGCCTGACGGATGTCCTGTTCGTGGCAAAGCCTAAGGACTTACCGTCGGCCCTAGCACTAGTGCAAGAGGTAGAGGCAAACCATGAGAGGTACGCCTTTGCCGCTAGCTTCGCTAAAGGACAAGAAGATAGGGAACGAAAAGTGACCCCGAGGCCGCAGGTCCGTCAGCAAGATAGAGGTCAACAGCAGGGGGATCCGCAACCCAGCGGTTCTAAAAATCCTCACTTCACTAAACAACAGAAACAGCAACAAAGTCAATTTGAGCAACAGAGTGGCAGGTGGAACAAAGGTGGCGGGTCAGAGCAACCAATGGACGTCGATCCATCTGTGTCTAAAATTCTACAACCATCGCTGCACCAGCCTACGTTAACTCTAGCGCTCCCCAAGCCTACAAAAGAACGGCCACGTCTGGGCGCTTAAGCGGACAGAGGAGGCAGAGAGTCAATCACACAGCTCACGAGTCGGATCAAGATTCAGGTTCGTATGCTAGCTCTGCAGCAGCAGCAGAACAGCAAATTGCCGATGACAATGGTAGCGGTTATGACTCAGACACTCTCAATTTTTTAGGGGAAGCTCCCTGCTGCCCTACATCAGTAGAAGAGTAGCAGGGATCCAGATGAGGTTTCTCATCGACACGGGCGCTTCCAAGAATTATATCAGACCACATAAAAATCTAAAAGGTGTGTGCCCAGTAAATTCTCCCTTCTCTACCCATTCTATACACAGCACCACAAAGATCACTCATAAGTGCCTTATATCTCTGTTCGGCAAAACTGCCACATTTTTTTTACTCCAAAACCTGTCCATATTTGATGGAATTGTGGGCCTCGACTTGCTCACACAAGCAGTAGTTTCGCTTTGTCTTTCTTCTGGCCAACTCAAATGTGACGCAGAAACTGAACATCTCGAATTCCACAGGTGCGCGGATGTTAACTTTACTAATGTTGACTGCGCCGACGCGCCCGATGCTGTAAAAGATGCGGAAGAAGCACTTCCCTATAACACATCAGTGTTGGCAACCATCAGGACCACTGATGAACAGTCAGTTTATTTCCGACTGTACCCCTACCCCATGGGAGCAGCGGAATTCGTTAATAAAGAAATTCAAAGCCTTCTGAAGAACGGTATCATCAAAAAATCTGTCTCCCCCTACAACAACCCCATTTGGGTGGTGGAAAAGAAGGGGACGGACGAGTTTGGTAACAAGAATATGCGCCTAGTAATGGATTTTCGCAAACTTAACGAGAAAACCATCGCAGACAGATACCCCATGCCTAACATTCCAATGATTTTGGGGAATCTTGGCAAAGCTAAATACTTTTCGACATGTGACCTACAATCCGGCTATCACCAGATCACGCTAGCAGAGCGTGACCGTGAAAAAACAGCCTTTGCAGTTAACGGCTTCCCTTTGGGTTGAAGAATGCGGCAAGCATCTTCCAAAGAACTGTTGACGACGTACTGCGTGAGTAAATTGGCAAATCTTGCTATGTCTACGTTGACGATGTCATCGTCTTCTCAAAAGACGAAAGATCTCATGTCCAACACTTAGAGTGGGTCTTAAAGAGCCTGTACGAGGCAAATATGAGAATCTCCAAGGAAAAATCGCGTTTTTTTAAGAAAAGCGTAGGTTTTCTTGGTTTCGTGGTAACCAGTAATGAAGCTACAACGGACCCCGAAGAAGTCAAAACGATTCAGGAGTTCCCAGAACCATAGAATATATTCGAGATCGGATCATTTTTAGGACTGGCTAGTTACTATAGGTGTTTCATCAAAGACTTTGCCTCAATAGCAAAACCCATTTCTGATCTTGTAAAGGGCGAGAATGGGTCAGTAAGTAAGCATAGGTCGCGAAACATCCCGGTAGAATTCTCTGAGATTCAGCGTCACGCATTCCAAAAGCTTCGCAACATTTTGACATCAGAAAACGTCATGCTCAGATACCCCGACTTTAAGAAGCCGTTTGATCTAACGACCGACGCTTCAGCTTACGGCATAGGGGCAGTGCTTTCTCAAGAGGGTCGCCCCATCTCAATGATTTTCAGAACATTGAAACCCCCGGAGGTGAACTACGCCACCAACGAGCGGGAACTTTTGGCTATAGTTTGGGCCCTTAGCAAGCTACGTCACTACCTATATATAGTAAAAGACTTTAACATTTTCACGGACCACCAACCGTTAACTTTTGCTGTTTCTGAGTCAAACCCGAACGCGAAAATTAAAAGATGGAAGGCGCGCATTGAGAAAACGAATATATAACGAATGCGCGAATATTTTATAAGCCAGGCAAGGAGAAGCTGATGCGCTATCGCGACAACAGCTCAACACTCTTGACGAGCTGAATACTGATTCCTGCGCAGCCACAGTCCACAGCGAGCTGTCCTTGACCTATACAATTGAGTCGACCGAAAAGCCACTTAATTGTTTCCAAAATTAAATTGTCATTGATGAGGCACGCGTCCCCACCAAACGCAACGTCATTCTTTTCGGGTACAAAAGGCGTCATGAAGTGGGCTTCACTGATCACACAGCCCTATGGATGAACTGCTTGACTTGATTAATCCAAATGCGGTCAATGCCCTCTATTGCAACCTGCACATACTAGCACAGGTGCAGGATGGCTTAGTTCGCACGTTTCCTGGCACAAAGTTCTGGCACTGCAAAAACCGAGTTCCAGATGTCTTCAACGTTGATGAGAGGAGAGAAATTCTCGTTGCCGAACATAATAGAGCGCACAGAGCAGCTCAAGAAAATGTTAAGCAAGTGTTATTAGAATACTATTTCCCTAAAATGACGAAGTTAGCTAAAGAAATTGCGGAAAGTTATAGAATCTCCTCAGCAGCCAAATACGATAGACACCCGAAGAGACAGGAGCTGGGAGAAACTCCGATCCCTGAGACTCCTGGGGAATTGCTACACATTGATATTTTTTCCACGGACAAAAAATTTTTTTTGACCTGTGTTGATAAGTTCTCTAAATTTGCAGTCGTACAACCAATTCAGTCGCGCACTATCGGGTATTTAAAAGCTCCACTACTGCAGCTCACGAATTTCTTTCCACGAGCCAGAACAATTTATTGCGACAACGAGCATTCGATGAATTCTCAAACGATAAAGTCCTTGTTGTTAAACAACTATGGAATCCATATTGTTAATGCGCCGCCGCTGCATAGCACCTCCAATGGCCAAGTCGAGCGCTTCCATAACACGCTAGCCGAGCTGGCACGTTGTCTCAAGCTGGAGAGAAACATCAGTGACTCAGTCGAAGTCATAATGCTAGCCACGATTGAGTATAACAAGACAATACATTCGGTCATCAACAAGACACCTGTTGATGCCCTCCATGTGCCCTCAGGCGAACCCGAAAGGGAAATATCAGCAAAGTTAAGAAGTGCACAAGATGCGCTCCGTGCTAGGTTGAACGACCAGCGACAGAATAGACTCTTTGAAGTAGGCGAAAAAGTTATAGTAAGAAGAAACCGCAGGCTTGGCAAAAAACTCACGTCCTTATGTGAAGAACGGATCGTAGAGGCAGACCTTGGTACGACCGTTCTCATTGGAGGGAGGGTGGTCTACAAGGACAACCTTAAGTAGGGCGAGAGCTGAAATAAAACATCGATTATATGCATCTTGAATTTAACTATAAGTTTCAACATTTGTGCCACTAGGCTTCACCTTAAAGTTTTAATATTTACGCCACTTGGCATTTCCTTCCTTCGGCCATTGCTTAATAAACATCGTCTAGTCAACCTAGACGACATACACATTTTACCCACATCTCTCGATGAACAAGTAGATAGTAACCATCAACCTCTCAGGTGATTGCATTCTTAACAAGAAAGAGGTTCTAGTCGGGAGCTCCCAGCTAGGGAATACCCTGAACCTTCTTATTCCAACACTTAATAAATTAAAAAAAAAAGTTGCCTTGGCAGGGTTCGAAATTGCAAATGACCGCATTACTTGCTATGCCTCTACTCAGCAGCCACACCAATAATTAAGCACTTATGATAAAAAAAGGAACTTAAATACAGAAAAAAGTCGCAATAACCATGCTGTTAAAATGCGAAGCAGACGCACATAATGTGTGTGTGTACATGTATACAGAAATTCTTAAAGCTGCTGCCCCATTCAATTGCACAGTTGCATATAACTTTGGTTTTTTCATAACCGATCTTTATGAAATTTTTTATAGTTTATCTTGTTGTATTATTATAACTATGACGTACGGACAAAACTCACAATGCCTGATTAACATGATGCGAAAGAATTTTTTTTCTTTCAATTCAGAATACAAAACGTGATTTTCTTATATGAAATGGTCCCATAACAATTAATAAATCAGTTATCTTACCTAGTAACAACATAATCAAAACACCTCAACAAATCTATTTGCATTTTTTCTTAAAAGATTACGACTTGTCAATTGGAAGAATTGCTTAATACTGCAGAAACTATTAATAACTTCAAAAATAGCACATTTACACTTTTTGAAAGAATATATCAATCGATTAATGCAGGTCCAGATAAAGATCAAGCCTTTAATATATAAAAGCATTAAAATCAAATGGAAAATTAAAATTTTAAACAGTTTATCTTGTTGTACCATCAAATATTTGTGTATACTAAAAAAGTCAATTGCATTTAAATTGTGGCTTAAATTGGTTGCCAATAAAATTGGGTTATTAACTTGATTTATAGCCCATGGGTGGTAGCGGGGAGGTGGCGATAGGTATATAAATGAAAAATTATACTTGACAAATATATAATATGTTAGAATCAACATAACATTTTTGGTGACTCTAGCTCTTATTATTTGCCGAAATTTTCCAAAAAACAGGATTTCGATATCGATTTTTATCGATTGCTTGGAAACGAAGTAAGATATCGATTATTGGAAACAAACTCGATCTGCGCAGGCACTAGGAGCACATACATCTAAAATTTCAAGTCTTTAGCTCTTATAGGTTCTGAGATCCTTGCGTTCATACATACTGACGGACGGACAGAGAGGCGGACATGGCTAGATGGACTCGGCTATTGATGCTGATCAGGAATATATATACTTTATGGGGTCGGAGATGCTTCCTTCTGCCTGTTACATACATTTGGATTTTGCACAATACAATACAAATACAATAAAGCCTTATACACATTTTTAATGGGTTCAGGCTATAAAAAGTACTAAATACTAAACTACAAAGGTGGAGAAAAATATTGTTTGAATTTTGTTTTGAAATTGACTATATTTAAGGAAAAAAAAATTCAATGTGATGTGTCCAGAATTAATCTGAAAGAAAATCATTTAGGTGAAGCCATCCACCACCACACATAGAATTCAAAGCCGACGTGCATGAATATGTGAGTCTACATGTAAGTTAACAGAGGCCAACGACACCAGCTCCAGATGCTGATATAGCACTGAGCCGGATGTTCTTACGAGCTAACAGGGGTCAGCGAAATGCAACATAACACCAGCCGCAGATGCTGACATAGCTCTGGGCCGGATGTTCTTGCACGACCGCAGCGCACGAGGCGCAAGCTAAGCATTCTAGCGGCCGTTGTGAAAGCACACAATAGCTTAGTTATTTTTGATCAATCTTTTGTAAATTTAGTTTTTAATTCGACTTTCACTGCGGCACATCGGGCCAGCGACTTCGTGTATAATTTAACTCACTCACTACGGCGTGTCGGCCTAGTGTTTTATAAATCATTATTAAAATAAAGTTCTATCAAAATAATCCGCGAGGACTTATTATTTAAAACCTAATTGGCGTCCAACGTTTTTCGGACCATTTTGTTCCATAATTATTTTGTGTGCTGTGCAGTGTAAAGAACTAACCTACCAGTGCAAACAATAAAAGACCTACATCAACTTACGTCAGGGGCACAAGCACAATAAAACCATTTGATACACCGAAGCCGCTGGAGCTCTTCGGCCAGTGACTTGTCACCAAACCAGCGCGCAAGCGGGTTTGGGCAGCGACGTAAACCAACACCACAAACTTCAGCGAGGGATAAAAAAAACAAAAGCATTCGCGACTGCAGCGTGGGAATCAGTAGTTTTATACGTAGAACATACAACCTTTCTAGGATCATATAAAATGTAAGTTGGCCATCATTTGGCACAAACTTTTTTCAATTTGCGTGATTTATTTAAAATAAAATCGTAAAAAAATATAAGTAGTGTGTTCCCAACTAACTTTGAGTACCACAATTTTGTAACCATCAGCAATTTTCAATAAACTCTCCTCTGTCAGCATTCATTTAATTTACCGTTGTTGATTTGCCCTTGAAATTGTGTTGTTATTATTGTTGACAAGTATAGTCCATGAGCAGCTCGTTTCTCGGGTTCAGAGACCGATCTGCGAGGCGATCTGAGTCAGGCGACTCCACCACCTTAGATAGGGAAGCCGTCCCGCAAAAAATCGCTGACAACAGGTGTAAAATAGGAATGGAGCCTGAGCAGCTTAGGGCCTTGGTGCAGGCCGCAGTGGCCTCCGCCTTAGAAGCACAGAGCGCAATATTGAGGCAAAGAGATGCAGAGCTGAGGGCTTCCTTAGACGCTCAGATACAAGAATTGGTAGGCAGAATATCTACCAGTAGTATAGAAACACCGCTGGTCCAGGCATTTGAGCCGGTGGAAATCAGAAACGACGTCCAATGTAATGAACCATTAAGGTCAACATGTCTTATGAACCAAGCATGGCACAAGGGCTCTGTACAAAGTTTAGAGATGATGCATTGCGTGGTTTTGTCTCAGGCCTAAAGCGTAGCCTGACGGATGTCCTGTTCGTGGCAAAGCCTAAGGACTTACCGTCGGCCCTAGCACTAGTGCAAGAGGTAGAGGCAAACCATGAGAGGTACGCCTTTGCCGCTAGCTTCGCTAAAGGACAAGAAGATAGGGAACGAAAAGTGACCCCGAGGCCGCAGGTCCGTCAGCAAGATAGAGGTCAACAGCAGGGCGATCCGCAACCCAGCGGTTCTTAAAATCCTCACTTCACTAAACAACAGAAACAGCAACAAAGTCAATTTGAGCAACAGAGTGGCAGGTGGAACAAAGGTGGCGGTTCAGAGGAACCAATGGACGTCGATCCATCTGTGTCTAAAATTCTACAACCATCGCTGCACCAGCCTACGTTAACTCTAGCGCTCCCCAAGCCTACAAAAGAACGGCCACGTCTGGGCGCTTAAGCGGACAGAGGAGGCAGAGAGTCAATCACACAGCTCACGAGTCGGATCAAGATTCAGGTTCGTATGCTAGCTCTGCAGCAGCAGCAGAACAGCAAATTGCCGACGACAATGGTAGCGGTTATGACTCAGACACTCTCAATTTTTTAGGAGAAGCTCCCTGCTGCCCTACATCAGTAGAAGAGTAGCAGGGATCCAGATGAGGTTTCTCATCGACACGGGCGCTTCCAAGAATTATATCAGATCACATAAAAATCTAAAAAGTGTGTGCCCAGTAAATTCTCCCTTCTCTACCCATTCTAAACACAGCACCACAAAGATCACTCATATATATATTATATCTCTGTTCGGCAAAACTGCCACATTTTTTTTACTCCCAAACCTGTCCACACTTGATGGAATTGTGGGCCTCGACTTGCTCACACAAGCAGTAGTTTCGCTTTGTCTTTCTTCTGGCCAACTCAAATGTGACGCAGAAACTGAACATCTCGAATTCCACAGGTGCGCGGATGTTAACTTTACTAATGTTGACTGCGCCGACGCGCCCGATGCTGTAAAAGATGCGGAAGAAGCACTTCCCTATAACACATCAGTGTTGGCAACCATCAGGACCACTGATGAACAGTCAGTTTATTTCCGACTGTACTACCCCATGGGAGCAGCGGAATTCGTTAATAAAGAAATTCAAAGCCTTCTGAACGGTATCATCAAAAAATCTGTCTCCCCCTACAACAACCCCATTTGGGTGGTGGACAAGAAGGGGACGGACGAGTTTGGTAACAAGAATATGCGCCTAGTAATGGATTTTCGCAAACTTAACGAGAAAACCATCGCAGACAGATACCCCATGCCTAACATTCCAATGATTTTGGGGAATCTTGGCAAAGCTAAATACTTTTCGACATGTGACCTACAATCCGGCTATCACCAGATCACGCTAGCAGAGCGTGACCGTGAAAAAACAGCCTTTGCAGTTAACGGCTTCCCTTTGGGTTGAAGAATGCGGCAAGCATCTTCCAAAGAACTGTTGACGACGTACTGCGTGAGTAAATTGGCAAATCTTGCTATGTCTACGTTGACGATGTCATCGTCTTCTCAAAAGACGAAAGTTCTCATGTCCAACACTTAGAGTGGGTCTTAAAGAGCCTGTACGAGGCAAATATGAGAGTCTCCAAGGAAAAATCGCGTTTTTTTAAGAAAAGCGTAGGTTTTCTTGGTTTCGTGGTAACCAGTAATGAAGCTACAACGGACCCCGAAGAAGTCAAAACGATTCAGGAGTTCCCAGAACTAAAGAATATATTCGAGATCGGATCATTTTTAGGACTGGCTAGTTACTATAGGTGTTTCATCAAAGACTTTGCCTCAATAGCAAAACCCATTTCTGATTTTCTAAAGGGCGAGAATGGGTCAGTAAGTAAGCATAGATCGCGAAACATCCCGGTAGAGTTCTCTGAGATTCAGCGTCACGCATTCCAAAAGCTTCGCAACATTTTGTCATCAGAAAACGTCATGCTCAGATACCCCGACTTTAAGAAGCCGTTTGATCTAACGACCGACGCTTCAGCTTACGGCATAGGGGCAGTGCTTTCTCAAGAGGGTCGCCCCATCTCAATGATTTCCAGAACATTGAAACCCCCGGAGGTGAACTACGCCACCAACGAGCGGGAACTTTTGGCTATAGTTTGGGCCCTTAGCAAGCTACGTCACTACCTATATATAGTAAAAGACATTAACATTTTCACGGACCACCAACCGTTAACTTTTGCTGTTTCTGAGTCAAACCCGAACGCAAAAATTAAAAGATGGAAGGCGCGCATTGAGAAAACGAATGCGCGAATATTTTATAAGCCAGGCAAGGAGAAGCTGATGCGCTATCGCGACAACAGCTCAACACTCTTGACGAGCTGAATACTGATTCCTGCGCAGCCACAGTCCACAGCGAGCTGTCCTTGACCTATACAATTGAGTCGACCGAAAAGTCACTTAATTGTTTCTAAAATCAAATTGTCATTGATGAGGCACGCGTCCCCACCAAACGCAACGTCATTCTTTTCGGGTACAAGAGGCGTCATGAAGTGGGCTTCACTAATCACACAGCCCTATGGATGAACTGCTTGACTTGATTAATCCAAATGCGGTCAATGCCCTCTATTGCAACCTGCACATACTAGCACAGGTGCAGGATGGCTTAGTTCGCACGTTTCCAGGCACAAAGTTCTGGCACTGCAAAAGCCGAGTTCCAGATGTCTTCAACGTTGATGAGAGGAGAGAAATTCTCGTTGCCGAACATAGTAGAGCGCACAGAGCAGCTCAAGAAAATGTTAAGTAAGTGTTATTAGAATACTATTTCCCTAAAATGGCGAAGTTAGCTAAAGAAATTGCGGAAAGTTATAGAATCTCCTCAGCAGCCAAATACGATAGACACCCGAAGAGACAGGAGCTGGGAGAAACTCCGATCCCTGAGACTCCTGGGGAATTGCTACACATTGATATTTTTTCCACGGACAAAAAATTTTTTTTGACCTGTGTTGATAAGTTCTCTAAATTTGCAGTCGTACAACCAATTCAGTCGCACACTATCGGGGATTTAAAAGCTCCACTACTGCAGCTCACGAATTTCTTTCCACGAGCCAGAACAATTTATTGCGACAACGAGCCTTCGATGAATTCTCCAACGATAAAGTCCTTGTTGTTAAACAACTATGGAATCCATATTGTTAATGCGCCGCCGCTGCATAGCACCTCCAATGGCCAAGTCGAGCGCTTCCATAACACGCTAGCCGAGCTGGCACGTTGTCTCAAGCTGGAGAGAAACATCAGTGACTCAGTCGAAGTCATAATGCTAGCCACGATTGAGTATAACAAGACAATATCAGCAAAGTTAAGAAGTGCACAAGATGCGCTCCGTGCTAGGTTGAACGACCAGCGACAGAATAGAGTCTTTGAAGTAGGCGAAAAAGTTCTAGTAAGAAGAAACCGCAGGCTTGGCAAAAAACTCACGCCCTTATGTGAAGAACGGATCGTAGAGGCAGACCTTGGTACGACCGTTCTCATTGGAGGGAGGGTGGTCCACAAGGACAACCTTAAGTAGGGCGAGAGCTGAAATAAAACATCGATTATATGCATCTTGAATTTAACTATAAGTTTCAACATTTGTGCCACTAGGCTTCACCTTCAAGTTTTAATATTTACGCCACTTGGCATTTCCTTCCTTCGGCCATTGCTTAATAAACATCGTCTAGTCAACCTAGACGACATACACATTTTACCCACATCTCTCGATGAACAAGTAGATAGTAACCATCAACCTCTCAGGTGATTGCATTCTTAACAAGAAAGAGGTTCTAGTCGGGAGCTCCCAACTAGGGAATACCCTGAACCTTCTTATTCCAACACTTAATAAATTAAAAAAAAAGTTACCTTGGCAGGGTTCGAAATTGCAAATGACCGCATTACTTGCTATGCCTCTACTCAGCACTTATGATAAAAAAAGGAACTTAAATACAGAAAAAAGTCGCAATAACCATGCTGTTAAAATGCGAAGCAGACGCGCATAATGTGTGTGTGTACATGTATACAGAAATTCTTAAAGCTGCTGCCCCATTCAATTGCACAGTTGCATATAACTTTGGTTTTTTCATAACCGATCTTTATGAAATTTTCTACAGTTTATCTTGTTGTACCATCGAATAATTGCATTTAAATTGTGGCTTAAATTGGTTGGCAATAAAATTGGGTTATTAACTTGATTTATACCTCATGGGTGTGTAGTGCGTATATGCCCTTACAGAATACCCCGTACTTAAATATATCAACAGCCAGGATCGTATTGAATCTGTTCAGAAGCAATTTCTGCTTTTTGCCTTACGAGGTTTAAATTGGGACCCTAATCTTCGGTTGCCGTCCTACTCCAGCAGACTGCTTCTTCTCAACCTTCCGTCGTTAATCAACCGTAGGACAATTCTCGGTGTTGTCCTTCTACATAAGTTGATTATTGGCGACATTGATTCTCCTTTTCTGCTAGGGCGTCTTCAATTCTCTGTTCCGGCTAGACCAACCAGAAATTATGGCCCCTTATTACTATCTACGTGCACTGATTACTGATTACGCTATGCACAATTCTTTTCGCGTGCTATGTAAAAATTATAATAGTTTGCATCACGTTTTCTCTACCGAACTGTCTCTACCCCTAATAAAATCGTTGCTTTCAGGATACCTTCGGGAAGTCGCTGACCATTCCCAGCTATGAGCAGGGGCATAGCTAGCCGGACAGGCTGAAAAAATTTCCCCCACCGTGTCGGTGATTTCCCATTACTTTTCTCTTTGTCCTATCCACTTAACACTCTTTATCTAACTTACATTGCTTTACTTTATTAACAATTTTCTTACTTTCTTTTTTCCTATTTATTGTATTTTCTTTATTAATATAGCAAATTAAGATTATTTTTAATTTCACTTGAGATCACTTTTTTCCTACTTACAACCTTCTGCTTAGATGTAGTCTCTAATAGCGTCACTGACAAATGTATATCCATAGGCTAAGCGAACGTTATAAAAACTGAATAAATTCATTCTGAACAAAGATATTAAACAACACTGACGTGCTGGCCTTTTTTCATTGACAATAAGTGCTCTTTTTACATGGCGACCGTGACAAGTGTCACGAACATGTTAAAAAGTAATAGTGCAGGGCGGTCGAGCGTCTCACAGCAACAAGGGTAGATCACATCCCCGACTAATTGTGGACAAAATGGGAATACAAGGACGAAAGTATAATGATAATGTATAATGTTGAAATGGAAGATAAGATATGATATATACACAACTGAAGAAAAAAACACATGTGTTGAAAATGTGTGTCCCTAATGAGAGGGGCATTAACAACATACTTTTGCACGAGTGATGATTATAATGAAAATGTAGACTCCTTATTTGAGGGGCGATTACTGCACGATTAATTATATATCGATGAAAAATGGATAACAAACAAAAGCCGCCACCACCCACGTTGATGATGCGATGATGAAAACCTTACATTTATACCTGTAAAGAAGAGAAACAAAAAAAATCAAAAAAAAAAAAAAAACAACAATCCAAAAGGAGCCGTCACCTGGCAAACCGCCGCTTATGCCTACGAGGGAATACTAAGCAACTAAGACGAGTTGCATGAGAGGCAATCCGCCGCTTATGCCTACGGGGGAATACTAAGCAACTAAGACGAGTTGCATGAGAGGCAAACCGCCCCTTATGCCTGCGTTGGAAGAAGAAGAAGAAGACCCTATAACAACAGTACCGGCAGCGCCCAACATATTAATTTAAATAGTAAGAAATAAAACTTAAAAATTGTAATGCCCGACGACAATTGAGTCGGCCGGCAAGACGTTTGGCCCGTACAGCCTTTCAAAACAATAGGTAGGAAAAATACAGATTGTAAAAAAAAAAAAATAAAAAATTTTAAGATGCGTTTTAAGCAGAAAACAAACAAGCAAAACAAAACCCGACTTGTAAGCAATAAAAGCATCAAATTCAATAAATATATGTAATAAAACCTCAAATGAACGATACAAACAACAACTTGTCTTGTAAAAGTAAACGAAAACAAATTTAACATTACGCATTTGTAAATTTTTTAAGATAATTCCTTTTTAATTTTATGTATGATCCCATACTATATATGAATATTAATATTAAAAAGAGGAAATTAAATAGTTATAATTCGTTCAGTTGGAATATAAAGAAATAAGTGCTCCGCTTGTCTCATTAGGTAATTCAAAATTATGATCAAGAATTAGCATGATCGAGGACAAGATTAACAAAGTATATAACGACTATACAGACTTTCGTATGCGAGCCATACAAATTTTGCAAAGGCATAGAGAATTCATATCAGTATATGAGTTCGAATCCGAATATATAGAAACATTCGGCACATTGACAAGTCCACTCTATTCATGTTCTAAAATAGAGTGCGGAATAATCTTGTCTACACTACCCTACGTCAAAATAAAAACAATTATTGACGAGCATCCGATTCTAGGGCAGACAATATAGGAATATGGGGGGAAAACAATCAAAGGCAGATGATAACACTGCCAATGTAGTTAACGTAGTAGAAGTCGTAGACACCACTCCCCATGTGCAGTTAACAAACATACTGCTAATAATACTCATTGTAATATCTTCAGTAAACATCCTTCTGAAGATTTATCTTCTTCATAAAAAATCACTGAGGAAGCGTTACATGAGTCGAGCCAACGACTTAGACAAGGTCTAAACCACTGCTTAAATTAAATATTTAAGTAGCGGAAGCTTACATGGACTGGTCCCAAATAGTAGAAAAGATAAAGCGGTATAGAGAAAATTTCGATAAATCATACAAGTGCCTTAATAAAAGCGCACCAGTTTTAAGACCCACCATAATTAAACATACTGAGATCCTTGTATATGAGTACAATGAAATCAGGAGTCTAGTTACCGAGTGTCAAAATAAACTGACAGAGTCAAAACTTCAGACGTTTTACAGCGTCTAAGGGATAATCTGGTGAACATAAATAAAAAGTATGATCTCCAGCTTTATCTACCATCGGTGTTAAATACACCGGTAACATTTGATAAGTCACTTCTGACAAAAGACCAAATAGAAGATACAAAATTAGTAAACATGGCACAAACAGTTGTAGAATTTATCAAGCTAGCCACATCTCTGATACCAGAGTTTGACGGTAAGCCGGAAAATCTACAAAGTTTTCTAGATTCTTTGAATCTATTAGAAACCTTAAAAGGCACACATGAGCTAACGGCCATAAGCCTCATAAAAACAAAGCTAAAAGGCCATGCGAGAAATTTAATAAGTAATGAGCAGACAATTGCTGCAATCATTACGCAATTATCAAATGCAGTAAATGGAGAATCGGTAGAAGTTGTATCTGCTAAGCTTCTTAATTTGCAACAGAAAAATAAAACGGCTAACCAATACACCCAAGAGGTGGAAAAACTGGCAAAGGCCCTTGAAGGCGCCTATATCAGTGAAGGTCTAAGCCAATCACTAGCAAACAAATACAGCACTACAACAGCTGTAAAAGCTATGACCCAAAATTGTTCAATTGATAAGGTAAAACTTATCATGCAGGCAGGCACATTCATAAATATGAATGATGCAGTCTCCAAATTTGTTAATAGCTGCACGGAGATAACAGGTCAAAGTAACACTGTGCTGTATTATCGACGAGGTGCAAACAATAATAATAGAGGATGCCGAGGTTATAATCGTGGCAGAAATTACAACGACAACAATTATAGCCGAGGCGGTAACAATAATAACAATATTTACAATAACCGTGGAGGAAGACGAGGCCAAAATAGAGGAAGAGGCCGAGGTAACTCCAACCAAGGTTATAATAGTAAAAATGTGAGAATGGCGCAAAATAACCAAAATAACCCTTTAGGAAACAACCAGTAAATGTAAAGGTTCATTCCATCAATTACAGTCTTAATATATTTGTCACTTTTTATAATCATTCAACTGAAAATAAACTCACATTCCTAATAGATACTGGTGCAGATATCTCACTTTTAAAAATAAATTCAGACAATTTCAAAATTCAAGAAGAAAAAATTATAAACATCCAAGGCATAGGCCAAGGTGTAATAAAATCTCAAGGAACAACTTCAATAGAACTTCAATCCACAAAATATATTATTCCACACGAATTTCATTTAGTAGATTCCGATTTTTCAATACCGTATGATGATTGATTTTATTAAAAAATTCAATTGTCAATTAGATTTCAAACCAAGTGAAGACTGGTTTATAATTAGACCTCAAAATTTAAATTACCCAATTCATGTTCCGATAACATATAGTGCTGGCAACAATACAGTTCTCTTGCCAGCCAGATCCCAAGTAATTCGAAAAATAGACATTAATACAGTAAATGATTATATATTTGTTCCTTATCAAGAAATACATAATGGAATTTATGTTGCAAATACAATAGCAGCATAAAAACATGTATACATTCGCCTTCTAAACACAACTAATTTCGACCAATTGGTCAAAGTAAACAAAATCCAATATGAAAATTTAACAGATTACGACATTCATAGCACTAATCCAGAAAATAGAAGCGAACAAGTACTTTAAAAATTAAAGAAAAATTTTCCAGAACAATTCAAAAGTCGCCTAACAGAATTATGCACAAAGTTTAGTTATGTGTTCGGACTCGAAACCGAACCAATAGCGACAAATAATTTCTATAAACAAACATTAAGACTTAAAGATGATAAACCCATTTATATTAAAAACTACAGAAGCCCGCATAGCCACGTTAAAGAAATTCAAAAACAAGGAGGGAAATTAATAAACGACAAAATCGTAGAACCGTCTGTATCCGAGTATAACAGCCCACTCTTGTTAGTTCCGAAAATATCATACCAAATTGACTATCGCCAAATCAACAAAAAACTACTTTCTGATAAATTCCCGCTCCCGAGAATTGATGATATTCTAGACCAACTGGGCAGAGCTAAATACTTTTCATGCCTTGACTTAATGTCAGGTTTCCACCAAATTGACCTTGAAGAAAATTCAAGAAATATAACATCTTTTTCAACGAGCAATGGCTCATATCGCTTCACGCGATTACCATTTGGTCTTAAAATAGCACCAAATTCATTTCAGAGAATGATGACTATAGCATTCTCGGGTTTAGAAACCTCCCAGGCATTCCTTTATATGGATGACTTAATGGTGATAGGATGTTCCGAAAAACACATGATTAACAACTTAGCTGATGTTTTTAATGTAGGTAGGAAATATAACCTAAAGTTGCATCCAGAAAAATGTTCATTTTTCATGCATGAAGTGACATTTTTAGGTCACAATTGCACTGATAAAGGAGTATTGCCAGATGACAAGAAGTTTGACGTTATCAGCGCGAGACCATTTGTAGCATTCTGCAATTATTATCGTCGATTTAAAAAAACTTCGCCGATTATTCACGGCACATAACTAGATTATGTAAAAAGAATGTTCCTTTTGAATGGGCAAGTGAATGCCAAAACGCATTCCAATACCTTAAAGAAAAGCTTATACACCCCACATTATTACAATATCCTGATTTTCGCAAAGAATTTTGCATTATAACAGATGACAGTAAACAAGCTTGCGGAGCAGTTCTAACTCAGAACCGTGACGGAATTCAGCTCCCAATAGCTTTTGCATCTCGTTCATTTACAAAAGGGGAAAGCAATAAGAGCACAACAGAACAAGAGTTAGCGGCAATTCATTGGACAATTACCCATTTTAGACCATATATTTATGGCAAATATTTTACTATTAAAACGGATCACAGACCATTGACATATCTTTTTTCTATGACTAATCCCAGTTCTAAATTAACTCGCATGCGGCTAGAGCTTGAAGAATACGACTTCACAGTAGAATACCTAAAGGGGAAAGATAATTTCGTAGCAGACGCACTTTCGCGTATTAATATAAAAGAACTCAAAGATATGCAACATAAAGTCCTGAAAGTCACTACCAGGCGACAAAGTAGACAAAATAAAAACTGTACAGTAGAAAATTATGAACGTCTGCCAAGGCGAAGTCAAAAAAATGTATCTAAGCCCAACGTACATGAAGTCATTACAAATGATGAAGTACGAAAAGTAGTGACCTTGCGCATAACAGCATCTAAATGTTTATTTAAACATGGAAATAAAATAATCGCAAGAATTGAAGTTAGCGATTTATATACTAATGGTAGGTGAGTTCTTCCAAAGAGTCGAAAAAGAGGCCGGTATATTAAAAATCAGCCAACTCAAGGTGGCACCGAGCAAAAAGATCTTTGAATCAGTTTCAATAGATTCTTTTTAAAATATGGGCAATGAAATATTAAAATCTTTAAGAGTAGCGCTACTCCAGCCGGTGACCCAAATAAAAGATGAAAAAGAGATACAACAAATATTGTCTACATACCATGACGACCCAATTCAAGGAGGTATAGCGTCATAACAAGAACGTTAGCGAAAATAAAAAGACACTACTACTGGAAAAATATGACACGTCATATAAAAGAGTACGTACGTAGATGTCAAAAATGCCAAATGTCAAAAACAAAGACGCACACAAAAACTCCTCTGACTCTCACAGAAACACCTGTGAATGCTTTCGATATAGTGATAGTGGATACAGTTGGTCCGCTACCCAAATCGGAAAATGGTAATGAATACATAGTCACATTAATATGCGACCTTACAAAATATTTAGTAGCCATTCCAATAAAAAGCAAAAGCGCAAATAATGTCGCAAAAGCTATATTCAAAAATTTCATACTCAAGTTTGGTCCAAGATCAAGAATCTCACCTCTACTGCATATCATTATCAAACATTAGGGACAATAGAACGAAGTCTTCGAACTTTTAATGAATACATTCGTTCATACATCTCTGCAGACAAATCTGATTGGGATGTCTGGGTTCAATATTTCACTTATTGCTTCAACACGTCACCATCAGCAACGCATGAGTATTGTCCATACGAACTAGTATTTGGCAGACTACCGAAACAGTTCATAGATTTAAACAAAACTAATTACATAGATCCTATTTATTATTTAGATGACTATTCTAAGGAAATAAAGCTTACATTAGAAATAGCATACAAAAGAGCTAGAATTATGTTAGAAGAAGCCAAGGCTTATAGGAAATTAGCATATGACGAAAAAACAAAAAACTTTGAATTAAAAGTAGGAGATAAAGTACTTATAAGAAACGAAACAGGGCACAAATTAGACCCAGTATATTTAGGACCATATATAGTAGAGAATATAGAAGATAATGACAACATTTTTATTAAAGATAGTAACGATAAAAAACAAAAAGTTCATAAGAATAGATTAAAAATTTTTAATTCTTAATAATCCAAAATTCTCTTTATGAATTCGAACTCCGAAAAAAAAAAATTAAATAAAAATATATGACGGCCTGATCAACCGAATGAAAAAAAAAAAAATTTTTGTTACAAATAAACGAATTATAAATTTTAATACCTTAAATAATTTTGTATATTTATACTCCAACATTTAAAATTTTTTATTTTATAAAAAAAAATTTCAAATATTTTACAAAAAAAAAAGATAACCTCAATAATTAAGTTCATTTATACACATTCATAATGTTACGTTATTTTCTAAAAATGGAGGTGTAGTGCGTATATGCCCTTACAGAATACCCCGTACTTAAATATAAAGTAACACTGAGCCGGATGTTCTTACGAGCTAACAGGGGTCAGCAAAATGCAACATAACACCAGCCGCAGATGCTGACATAGCTCTGGGCCGGATGTTCTTGCACGACGGCAGCGCACGAGGCGCAAGCTAAGCATTCTAGCGGCCGTTGTGAAAGCACACAATAGCTTAGTTATTTTTGATCAATCTTTTGTAAATTTAGTTTTTAATTCGACTTTCACTGCGGCACATCGGCCCAGCGACTTCGTGTATAATTTAACTCACTCACTACGGCGTGTCGGCCTAGTGTTTTATAAATCATTATTAAAATAAAGTTCTATCAAAATAATCCGCGAGGACTTATTATTTAAAACCTAATTGGCGCGTTTTTCGGACCATTTTGTTCCATAATTATTTTGTGTGCTGTGCAGTGTAAAGAACTAACCTTCCAGTGCAAACAAAAAAAGCTGTGCCTGACCTACATCAACTTACGTCAGCGGCACAAGCACAATAAAAACCATTTGATACACCGAAGCCGCTGGAGCTCTTCGGCCAGTGACTTGTCACCAAACCAGCGCGCAAGCGGGTTTGGGCAGCGACGTAAACCAACACCACAAACTTCAGCGAGGGATAAAAAAAACAAAAGCATTCGCGACTGCAGCGTGGGAATCAGTAGTTTTATACGTAGAACATACAACCTTTCTAGGATCATATAAAATGTAAGTGGGCCATCATTTGGCACAAACTTTTTTCAATTTGAGTGATTTATTTAAAATAAAATCGTAAAAAAATATAAGTAGAAATATTAAAAGTGCAGTAATTGTGTTCCCAACTAACTTTTTTCAATTTGCGTGATTTATTTAAAATAAAATCGTAAAAAAATATAAGTAGAAATATTAAAAGTGCAGTAGTTGTGTTCCCAACTAACTTTGAGTACCACAATTTTGTAACCATCAGCAATTTTCAATAAACTCTCCTCTGTCAGCATTCATTTAATTTACCGTTGTTGATTTGCCCTTGAAATTGTGTTGTTATTATTGTTGACAAGTATAGTCCATGAGCAGCTCGTTTCTCGGGTTCAGAGACCGATCTGCGAGACGATCTGAGTCAGGCGACTCCACCACCTTAGATAGGGAAGCCGTCCCGCAAAAAATCGCTGACAACAGGTGTAAAATAGGAATGGAGCCTGAGCAGCTTAGGGCCTTGGTGCAGGCCGCAGTGGCCTCCGCCTTAGAAGCACAGAGCGCAATATTGAGGCAAAGAGATGCAGAGCTGAGGGCTTCCTTAGACGCTCAGATACAAGAATTGGTAGGCAGAATATCTACCAGTAGTATAGAAACACCGCTGGTCCAGGCATTTGAGCCGGTGGAAATCAGAAACGACGTCCAATGTAATGAACCATTAAGGTCAACATGTCTTATGAACCAAGCATGGCACAAGGGCTCTGTACAAAGTTTAGAGATGATGCGTTGCGTGGTTTTGTCTCAGGCCTAAAGCGTAGCCTGACGGATGTCCTGTTCGTGGCAAGGCCTAAGGACTTACCGTCGGCCCTATCGCTAGCGCAAGAGGTAGAGGCAAACCATGAGAGGGACGCCTTTGCCGCTTAGCGAAGCTAAAGGACAAGAAGATAGGGAACGAAAAGTGACCCCGCAGGTCCGTCAGCAAGATAGGAGTCAACAGCAGGGGGATCCGCAACCCAGCGGTTCTAAAAATCCTTACTTCACTAAACAACAGAAACAGCAACAAAGTCAATTTGAGCAACAGAGTGGCAGGTGGAACAAAGGTGGCGGGTCAGAGGAACCAATGGACGTCGATCCATCTGTGTCTAAAATTCTACAACCATCGCTGCACCAGCCTACGTTAACTATAGCGCTCCCCAAGCCTACAAAAGAACGGCCACGTCTGGGCGCTTAAGCGGACAAAGGAGGCAGAGAGTCAATCACACAGCTCACGAGTCGGATCAAGATTCAGGTTCGTATGCTAGCTCTGCAGCAGCAGTAGAACAGCAAATTGCCGACGACAATGGTAGCGGTTATGACTCAGACACTCTCAATTTTTTAGGGGAAGCTCCCTACTGCCCTACATCAGTAGAAGAGTAGCAGGGATCCAGATGAGGTTTCTCATCGACACGGGCGCTTCCAAGAATTATATCAGACCACATAAAAATCTAAAAGGTGTGTGCCCAGTAAATTCTCCCTTCTCTACCCATTCTATACACAGCACCACGAAGATCACTCATAAGTGCCTTATATCTCTGTTCGGCAAAACTGCCACATTTTTTGTACTCCCAAACCTGTCCACATTTGATGGAATTGTGGGCCTCGACTTGCTCACACAAGCAGTAGTTTCGCTTTGTCTTTCTTCTGGCCAACTCAAATGTGACGCAGAAACTGAACAAATCGAATTCCACAGGTGCGCGGATGTTAACTTTACTAATGTTGACTGCGCTGACGCGCCCGATGCTGTAAAAGATGCGGAAGAAGCACTTCCCTATAACACATCAGTGTTGGCAACCATCAGGACCACTGATGAACAGTCAGTTTATTTCCGACTGTACCCCTACCCCATGGGAGCAGCGGAATTCGTTAATAAAGAAATTCAAAGCCTTCTGAAGAACGGTATCATCAAAAAATCTGTCTCCCCCTACAACAACCCCATTTGGGTGGTGGACAAGAAGGGGACGGACGAGTTTGGTAACAAGAATATGCGCCTAGTAATGGATTTTCGCAAACTTAACGAGAAAACTATCGCAGACAGATACCCCATGCCTAACATTCCAATGATTTTGGGGAATCTTGGCAAAGGTAAATACTTTTCGACATGTGACCTACAATCCGGCTATCACCAGATCACGCAAGCAGTGACCGTGAAAAAACAGCCTTTGCAGTTAACGGCTTCCCTTTGGGTTGAAGAATGCGGCAAGCATCTTCCAAAGAACTGTTGACGACGTACTGCGTGAGTAAATTGGCAAATCTTGCTATGTCTACGTTGACGATGTCATCGTCTTCTCAAAAGACGAAAGTTCTCATGTCCAACATTTAGAGTGGGTTTTAAAGAGCCTGTACGAGGCAAATATGAGAATCTCCAAGGAAAAATCGCGTTTTTTTAAGAAAAGCGTAGGTTTTCTTGGTTTCGTGGTAACCAGTAATGAAGCTACAACAGACCCCGAAGAAGTCAAAACGATTCAGGAGTTCCCAGAACCAAAGAATATATTCGAGATCAGATCATTTTAAGGACTGGCTAGTTACTATAGGTGTTTCATCAAAGACTTTGCCTCAATAGCAAAACCCATTTCTGATCTTCTAAAGGGCGAGAATGGGTCAGTAAGTAAGCATAGATCGCGAAACATCCCGGTAGAATTCTCTGAGATTCAGCGTCACGCATTCCAAAAGCTTCGCAACATTTTGTCATCAGAAAACGTCATGCTCAGATACCCCGACTTTAAGAAGCCGTTTGATCTAACGACCGACGCTTCAGCTTACGGCATAGGGGCAGTGCTTTCTCAAGAGGGTCGCCCCATCTCAATGATTTCCAGAACATTGAAACCCCTGGAGGTGAACTACGCCACCAACGAGCGGGAACTTTTGGCTATAGTTTGGGCCCTTAGCAAGCTACGTCACTACCTATATATAGTAAAAGACATTAACATTTTCACGGACCACCAACCGTTAACTTTTGCCGTTTCTGAGTCAAACCCGAACGCGAAAATTAAAAGATGGAAGGCGCGCATTGAGAAAACGAATATATAACGAATGCGCGAATATTTTATAAGCCAGGCAAGGAGAAGCTGATGCGCTATCGCGACAACAGCTCAACACTCTTGACGAGCTGAATACTGATTCCTGCGCAGCCACAGTCCACAGCGAGCTGTCCTTGACCTATACAATTGAGTCGACCGAAAAGTCACTTAATTGTTTCCAAAATCAAATTGTCATTGATGAGGCACGCGTCCCCACCAAACGCAACGTCATTCTTTTCGGGTACAAGAGGCGTCATGAAGTGGGCTTCACTAATCACACAGCCCTATGGATGAACTGCTTGACTTGATTAATCCAAATGCGGTCAATGCCCTCTATTGCAACCTGCACATACTAGCACAGGTGCAGGATGGCTTAGTTCGCACGTTTCCAGGCACAAAGTTCTGGCACTGCAAAAACCGAGTTGCAGATGTCTTCAACGTTGATGAGAGGAGAGAAATTCTCGTTGCCGAACATAATAGAGCGCACAGAGCAGCTCAAGAAAATGTTAAGCAAGTGTTATTAGAATACTATTTCCCTAAAATGGCGAAGTTAGCTAAAGAAATTGCGGAAAGTTATAGAATCTCCTCAGCAGCCAAATACGATAGACACCCGAAGAGACAGGAGCTGGGAGAAACTCCGATCCCTGAGACTCCTGGGGAATTGCTACACATTGATATTTTTTCCACGGACAAAAAATTTTTTTTGACCTGTGTTGATAAGTTCTCTAAATTTGCAGTCGTACAACCAATTCAGTCGCACACTATCGGGGATTTAAAAGCTCCACTACTGCAGCTCACGAATTTCTTTCCACGAGCCAGAACAATTTATTGCGACAACGAGCCTTCGATGAATTCTCCAACGATAAAGTCCTTGTTGTTAAACAACTATGGAATCCATATTGTTAATGCGCCGCCGCTGCATAGCACCTCCAATGGCCAAGTCGAGCGCTTCCATAACACGCTAGCCGAGCTGGCACGTTGTCTCAAGCTGGAGAGAAACATCAGTGACTCAGTCGAAGTCATAATGCTAGCCACGATTGAGTATAACAAGACAATACATTCGGTTATCAACAAAAGACCTGTTGATGCCCTCCATGTGCCCTCAGGCGAACCCGAAAGGGAAATATCAGCAAAGTTAAGAAGTGCACAAGATGCGCTCCGTGCTAGGTTGAACGACCAGCGACAGAATAGACTCTTTGAAGTAGGCGAAAAAGTTCTAGTAAAAAGAAACCGCAGGCTTGGCAAAAAACTCACGCCCTTATGTGAAGAACGGATCGTAGAGGCAGATCTTGGTACGACCGTTCTCATTGGAAGGAGGAAACTTCTTATTCCAACACTTAATAAATTAAAAAAAAAAAGTTGCCTTGGCAGGGTTCGAAATTGCAAATGACCGCATTACTTGCTATGCCTCTACTCAGCAGCCACACCAATAATTAAGCACTTATGATAAAAAAAGGAACTTAAATACAGAAAAAAGTCGCAATAGCCATGCTGTTAAAATGCGAAGCAGACGCGCATAATGTGTGTGTGTACATGTATACAGAAATTCTTAAAGCTGCTGCCCCATTCAATTGCACAGTTGCATATAACTTTGGTTTTTTCATAACCGATCATTATGAAATTTTCTACAGTTTATCTTGTTGTACCATCGAATATTTGTGTATACTAAAAAAGTCAATTGCATTTAAATTGTGGCTTAAATTGGTTGGCAATAAAATTGGGTTATTAACTTGATTTATACCTCATGGGTGTGTAGTGCGTATATGCCCTTACAGAATACCCCGTACTTAAATATAAAGTATGCAGCACTTTGTTGCATACAATAACAATAATATGGTAAACGAGCCCAGAGCCACATTATGTATTGGCTCGGTCTCATATTACGCAGCGCGGTTCCGTGAGCAATATATATGCTCACTAATACAGGCATATGCGAGCTACTCACTGTCCCTCTCTTTGTTGCTGTTAACGAATAACAGCATAAGTATAAATGTATATCCATAGGCTAAGCGAACGTTATAAAAACTGAATAAATTCATTCTGAACAAAGATATTAAACAACACTGACGTGCTGGCCTTTTTTCATTGACAATAAGTGCTCTTTTTACATGGCGACCGTGACAAGTGTCACGAACATGTTAAAGAGTACTTACTGCACTATGCAGGGCGGTCGAGCGTCTCACAGCAACAAGGGTAGATCACATCCCCGACTAATTGTGGACAAAATGGGAATACAAGGACGAAAGTATAATGATAATGTATAATGTTGAAATGGAAGATAAGATATGATATATACACAACCGCCAATGAATGTTGATGAATTTGAATGGAAAACGTTATGAAGAAAAAAACACATATGTTGAAAATGTGTGTCCCTAATGAGAGGGGCATTAACAACATACTTTTGCACGAGTGATGATTATAATGAAAATGTGGACTCCTTATTTGAGGGGCGATTACTGCACGATTAATTATATATCGATGAAAAATGGATAACAAACAAAAGCCGCCACCACCCACGTTGATGATGCGGTGATGAAAACCTTACATTTATACCTGTAAAGAAGAGAAACAAAAAAAATCAAAAAAAAAAAAAAAACAACAATCCAAAAGGAGCCGTCACCTGGCAAACCGCCGCTTATGCCTACGAGGGAATACTAAGCAACTAAGACGAGTTGCATGAGAGGCAAACCGCCCCTTATGCCTGCGTTGGAAGAAGAAGAAGAAGACCCTATAACAACAGTACCGGCAGCGCCCAACATATTAATTTAAATAGTAAGAAATAAAACTTAAAAATTGTAATGCCCGACGACAATTGAGTCGGCCGGCAAGACGTTTGGCCCGTACAGCCATTCGAAACAATAGGTAGGAAAAATACAAATTGTAAAAAAAAAAAAATAAAAAATTTTAAGATGCGTTTTAAGCAGAAAACAAACAAGCAAAACAAAACCCGACTTGTAAACAATAAAAACATCAAATTCAATAAATATATGTAATAAAACCTCAAATGAACGATACAAACAACAACTTGTCTTGTAAAAGTAAACGAAAACAAATTTAACATTACGCATTTGTAAATTTTTAAAGATAATTCCTTTTTAATTTTATGTATGATCCCATACTATATATGAATATTCATATTAAAAAGAGGAAATTAAAAAGTTTTAATTCGTTCAGTTGGAATAAAAAGAAATAGGTGCTCCGCTTGTCTCATTAGGTAATTCAAAATTATGATCAAGAATTAGCATGATCGAGGACAAGATTAACAAAGTATATAACGACTATACAGACTTTCGTATGCGAGCCATACAAATTTTGCAAAGGCATAGAGAATTCATATCAGTATATGAGTTCGAATCCGAATATATAGAAACATTCGGCACATTGACAAGTCCACTCTATTCATGTTCTAAAATAGAGTGCGGAATAATCTTGTCTACACTACCCTACGTCAAAATAAAAACAATTATTGACGAGCATCCGATTCTAGGGCAGACAATATAGGAATATGGGGGGAAAACAATCAAAGGCAGATGATAACACTGCCAATGTAGTTAACGTAGTAGAAGTCGTAGACACCACTCCCCATGTGCAGTTAACAAACATACTGCTAATAATACTCATTGTAATATCTTCAGTAAACATCCTTCTGAAGATTTATCTTCTTCATAAAAAATCACTGAGGAAGCGTTACATGAGTCGAGCCAACGACTTAGACAAGGTCTAAGCCACTGCTTAAATAAAATATTTAAGTAGCGGAAGCTTACATGGACTGGTCCCAAATAGTAGAAAAGATAAAGCGGTATAGAGAAAATTTCGATAAATCATACAATTGCCTTAATAAGACCCACCATAATTAAACTTACTGAGATCCTTGTATATGAGTACAATGAAATCAGGAGTCTAGTTGCCGAGTGTCAAAATAAACTGACAGAGTCAAAACTTCAGACGTTTTACAGCGTCTAAGGGATAATCTGGTGAACATAAATAAAAAGTATGATCTCCAGCTTTATCTACCATCGGTGTTAAATACACCGGTAACATTTGATAAGTCACTTCTGACAAAAGACCAAATAGAAGATACAAAATTAGTAAACATGGCACAAACAGTTGTAGAATTTATCAAGCTAGCCACATCTCTGATACCAGAGTTTGACGGTAAGCCGGAAAATCTACAAAGTTTTCTAGATTCTTTGAATCTACTAGAAACCTTAAAAGGCACACATGAGCTAACGGCCATAAGCCTTATAAAAACAAAGCCAAAAGGCCATGCGAGAAATTTAATAAGTAATGAGCAGACAATTGCTGCAATCATTACGCAATTATCAAATGCAGTAAATGGAGAATCGGTAGAAGTTGTATCTGCTAAGCTTCTTAATTTGCAACAGAAAAATAAAACGGCTAACCAATACACCCAAGAGGTGGAAAAACTGGCAAAGGCCCTTGAAGGCGCCTATATCAGTGAAGGTCTAAGCCAATCACTAGCAAACAAATACAGCACTACAACAGCTGTAAAAGCTATGACCCAAAATTGTTCAATTGATAAGGTAAAACTTATCATGCAGGCAGGCACATTCATAAATATGAATGATGCAGTCTCCAAATTTGTTAATAGCTGCACGGAGATAACAGGTCAAAGTAACACTGTGCTGTATTATCGACGAGGTGCAAACAATAATAATAGAGGATGCCGAGGTTATAATCGTGGCAGAAATTACAACGACAACAATTATAGCCGAGGCGGTAACAATAATAACAATAATAACAATAACCATGGAGGAAGACGAGGCCAAAATAGAGGAAGAGGCCGAGGTAACTCCAACCAAGGTTATAATAGTAAAAATGTGAGAATGGCGCAAAATAACCAAAATAACCCTTTAGGAAACAACCAGTAAATGTAAAGGTTCATTCCATCAATTACAGTCTTAATATATTTGTCACTTTTTATAATCATTCAACTGAAAATAAACTCACATTCCTAATAGATACTGGTGCAGATATCTCACTTTTAAAAATAAATTCAGACAATTTCAAAATTCAAGAAGAAAAAATTATAAACATCCAAGGCATAGGCCAAGGTGTAATAAAATCTCAAGGAACAACTTCAATAGAACTGAAATCCACAAAATATATTATTCCACACGAATTTCATTTAGTAGATTCCGATTTTTCAATACCGTATGATGATTGATTTTATTAAAAAATTCAATTGTCAATTAGATTTCAAACCAAGTGAAGACTGGTTTATAATTAGACCTCAAAATTTAAATTACCCAATTCATGTTCCGATAACATATAGTGCTGGCAACAATACAGTTCTCTTGCCAGCCAGATCCCAAGTAATTCGAAAAATAGACAGTAAATGACTATATATTTGTTCCTAATCAAGAAATACATAATGGAATTTATGTTGCAAATACAATAGCAGCATAAAAACATGTATACATTCGCCTTCTAAACACAACTAATTTCGACCAATTGGTCAAAGTAAACAAAATCCAATATGAAAATTTAACAGATTACGACATTCATAGCACTAATCCAGAAAATAGAAGCGAACAAGTACTTTAAAAATTAAAGAAAAATTTTCCAGAACAATTCAAAAGTCGCCTAACAGAATTATGCACAAAGTTTAGTTATGTGTTCGGACTCGAAACCGAACCAATAGCGACAAATAATTTCTATAAACAAACATTAAGACTTAAAGATGATAAACCCATTTATATTAAAAACTACAGAAGCCCGCATAGCCACGTTAAAGAAATTCAAAAACAAGGAGGGAAATTAATAAACGACAAAATCGTATAACCGTCTGTATCCGAGTATAACAGCCCACTCTTGTTAGTTCCGAAAATATCATACCAAATTGACTATCGCCAAATCAACAAAAAACTACTTTCTGATAAATTCCCGCTCCCGAGAATTGATGATATTCTAGACCAACTGGGCAGAGCTAAATACTTTTCATGCCTTGACTTAATGTCAGGTTTCCACCAAATTGACCTTGAAGAAAATTCAAGAAATATAACATCTTTTTCAACGAGCAATGGCTCATATCGCTTCACGCGATTACCATTTGGTCTTAAAATAGCACCAAATTCATTTCAGAGAATGATGACTATAGCATTCTCGGGTTTAGAAACCTCCCAGGCATTCCTTTATATGGATGACTTAATGGTGATAGGATGTTCCGAAAAACACATGATTAACAACTTAGCTGATGTTTTTAATGTAGGTAGGAAATATAACCTAAAGTTGCATCCAGAAAAATGTTCATTTTTCATGCATGAAGTGACATTTTTAGGTCACAATTGCACTGATAAAGGAGTATTGCCAGATGACAAGAAGTTTGACGTTATCAGCGCGAGACCATTTGTAGCATTCTGCAATTATTATCGTCGATTTAAAAAAACTTCGCCGATTATTCACGGCACATAACTAGATTATGTAAAAAGAATGTTCCCTTTGAATGGGCAAGTGAATGCCAAAACGCATTCCAATACCTTAAAGAAAAGCTTATACACCCCACATTATTACAATATCCTGATTTTCGCAAAGAATTTTGCATTATAACAGATGACAGTAAACAAGCTTGCGGAGCAGTTCTAACTCAGAACCGTGACGGAATTCAGCTCCCAATAGCTTTTGCATCTCGTTCATTTACAAAAGGGGAAAGCAATAAGAGCACAACAGAACAAGAGTTAGCGGCAATTCATTGGACAATTACCCATTTTAGACCATATATTTATGGCAAATATTTTACTATTAAAACGGATCACAGACCATTGACATATCTTTTTTCTATGACTAATCCCAGTTCTAAATTAACTCGCATGCGGCTAGAGCTTGAAGAATACGACTTCACAGTAGAATACCTAAAGGGGAAAGATAATTTCGTAGCAGACGCACTTTCGCGTATTAATATAAAAGAACTCAAAGATATGCAACATAAAGTCCTGAAAGTCACTACCAGGCGACAAAGTAGACAAAATAAAAACTGTACAGTAGAAAATTATGAACGTCTGCCAAGGCGAAGTCAAAAAAATGTATCTAAGCCCAACGTACATGAAGTCATTACAAATGATGAAGTACGAAAAGTAGTGACCTTGCGCATAACAGCATCTAAATGTTTATTTAAACATGGAAATAAAATAATCGCAAGAATTGAAGTTAGCGATTTATATACTAATGGTAGGTGAGTTCTTCCAAAGAGTCGAAAAAGAGGCCGGTATATTAAAAATCAGCCAACTCAAGGTGGCACCGAGCAAAAAGATCTTTGAATCAGTTTCAATAGATTCTTTTTAAAATATGGGCAATGAAATATTAAAATCTTTAAGAGTAGCGCTACTCCAGCCGGTGACCCAAATAAAAGATGAAAAAGAGATACCACAAATATTGTCTACATACCATGACGACCCAATTCAAGGAGGTCATAGCGGCATAACAAGAACGTTAGCGAAAATAAAAAGACACTACTACTGGAAAAATATGACATGTCATATAAAAGAGTACGTACGTAGATGTCAAAAATGCCAAATGTCAAAACAAAGACGCACACAAAAACTCCTCTGACTCTCACAGAAACATCTGTGAATGCTTTCGATATAGTGATAGTGGATACAGTTGGTCCGCTACCCAAATCGGAAAATGGTAATGAATACATAGTCACATTAATATGCGACCTTACAAAATATTTAGTAGCCATTCCAATAAAAAGCAAAAGCGCAAATAATGTCGCAAAAGCTATATTCAAAAATTTCATACTCAAGTTTGGTCCAAGATCAAGAATCTCACCTCTACTGCATATCATCATCAAACATTAGGGACAATAGAACGAAGTCTTCGAACTTTTAATGAATACATTCGTTCATACATCTCTGCAGACAAATCTGATTGAGATGTCTGGGTTCAATATTTCACTTATTGCTTCAACACGACACCATCAGCAACGCATGAGTATTGTCCATACGAACTAGTATTTGGCAGACTACCGAAACAGTTCATAGATTTAAACAAAACTAATTACATAGATCCTATTTATTATTAAGATGACTATTCTAAGGAAATAAAGTTTAGATTAGAAATAGCATTCAAAAGAGCTAGAATTATGTTAGAAAAAGCCAAGGCTTATAGGAAATCTGCATATGACGAAAAAACAAAAAACTTTGAATTAAAAATAGGAGATAAAGTACTTATAAGAAATGAAACAGGGCACAAATTAGACCCAGTATATTTAGGACCATATATAGTAGAGAAAATAGAAGATAATGACAACATTTTCATTAAAGATAGTAAAGATAAAAAACAATAAGTTCATAAGAATAGATTAAAAATTTTTAATTCTTAATAATCCAAAATTCTCTTTATGAATTCGAACTACAAAAAAAAAATAAATAAAATAAAAATATATGACGGCCTAATCAACCGAATGAAAAAAAAAAAAATTTTTGTTACAAATAAGCAAAGTATAAATTTTTATACCTTAAATAATTTTGTATATTTATACTCCAACATTTAAAATTTTTTATTTTATAAAAAAAATTTCAAATATTTTACAAAAAAAAGAGAAAACCTCAATAATTAAGTTCATTTAATAACTACACATTCATAATGTTACGTTATTTCTCTAAAAAGGGAGGTGTAGTGCGTATATGCCCTTACAGAATACCCCATACTTAAATATAAAGTATGCAGCACTTTGTTGCATACAATAACAATAATATGGTAAACGAGCCCAAACCCACATTATGTTTTGGCTCGGTCTCATATTACGCAGCGCGGTTCACTAGCCTCACTAGCTGACCGTTTATGCTTATGCTGCATATCCCACGCTCCGTCTAAGCGCATTCCGTGAGCAATATATATGCTCACAAATACAGGCATATGCGAGCTACTCACTCTCCCTCTTTTTGAAGCTGTTAACGAATAACAGCATAAGGATATATGTATATCCACAGACTAAGCGAACGTTATAAAAACTGAATAAATTCATTCTGAACAAAGATACTAAACAGCACTGACGTGCTGGCCTTTTTCATTGACAATAAGTGCTCTTTTTACAGGTGATAGCGGGGAGGTGGCAATAGGTATATGAATGAAAAATGATACTTGACAAATAAATAATATGTTAGAAGCTACATATCATTTTTGGTGACTCTAGCTCTTATTATTTACCGAAATTTCCCAAAAAACAGGATATCGATATCGATTTTTATCGATTGCTTGGAAACGAAGTAAGATATCGATTATTGGAAACAAACTCGATCTGCGCAGGCACTAGGAGCACCTTCATCTAAAATTTCAAGTCTTTAGCTCTTATAGGTTCTGAGATCTTTGCGTTCATACATACTGACGGACGGACAGAGAGTCGGACATGGCTAGTTGGACTCGGCTATTGATGCTGATCAAGAATATATATACTTTATGGGGTCGGAGATGCTTCCTTCTGCCTGTTACATACATTTGGATTATGCACAATACAATACAAATACAATATAGCCATATACACATTTTTAATGGGTTCAGGCTATAAAAAGTACTAAATACTAAACTACAAAGGTGGAGAAAAATATTGTTTGAATTTGGTTTTGAAATTGTCTATATTTAAGGAAAAAAAATTCAATGTGATGTGTCCAGAATTAATCTGAAAGAAAATCATTTAGGTGAAGCCATCCACCACCACACATAGAATTCAAAGCCGACGTGCATGAATATGTGAGTCTACATGTAAGTTAACAGAGGCCAACGACACCAGCTCCAGATGCTGATATAGCACTGAGCCGGATGTTCTTACGAGCTAACAGGGGTCAGCGAAATGCAACATAACACCAGCCGCAGATGCTGACATAGCTCTGGGCCGGATGTTCTTGCACGACGGCAGCGCACGAGGCGCAAGCTAAGCATTCTAGCGGCCGTTGTGAAAGCACACAATAGCTTAGTTATTTTTGATCAATCTTTTGTAAATTTAGTTTTTAATTCGACTTTCACTGCGGCACATCGGCCCAGCGACTTCGTGTATAATTTAACTCACTCACTACGGCGTGTCGGCCTAGTGTTTTATTAATCATTATTAAAATAAAGTTCTATCAAAATAATCCGCGAGGACTTATTATTTAAAACCTAATTGGCGCGTTTTTCGGACCATTTTGTTCCATAATTATTTTGTGTGCTGTGCAGTGTAAAGAACTAACCTACCAGTGCAAACAAAAAAAGCTGTGCCTGACCTACATCAACTTACGTCAGCGGCACAAGCACAATAAAACCATTTGATACACCGAAGCCGCTGGAGCTCTTCGGCCAGTGACTTGTCACCAAACCAGCGCGCAAGCGGGTTTGGGCAGCGACGTAAACCAACACCACAAACTTCAGCGAGGGATAAAAAAAACAAAAGCATTCGCGACTGCAGCGTGGGAATCAGTAGTTTTATACGTAGAACATACAACCTTTCTAGGATCATATAAAATGTAAGTGGGCCATCATTTGGCACAAACTTTTTTCAATTTGCGTGATTTATTTAAAATAAAATCGTAAAAAAATATAAGTAGAAATATTAAAAGTGCAGTAATTGTGTTCCCAACTAACTTTGAATACCACAATTTTGTGTCCATCAGCAATTTTCAATAAACTCTCCTCTGTCAGCATTCATTTAATTTACCGTTGTTGATTTGCCCTTGAAATTGTGTTGTTATTATTGTTGACAAGTATAGTCCATGAGCAGCTCGTTTCTCGGGTTCAGAGACCGCTCTGCGAGGCGATCTGAGTCAGGCGACTCCACCACCTTAGATAGGGAAGCCGTCTCGCAAAAAATCGCTAACAACAGGTGTAAAATAGGAATGGAGCCTGAGCAGCTTAGGGCCTTGGTGCAGGCCGCAGTGGCCTCCGCCTTAGAAGCACAGAGCGCAATATTGAGGCAAAGAGATGCAGAGCCGAGGGCTTCCTTAGACGCTCAGATACAAGAATTGGTAGGCAGAATATCTACCAGTAGTATAGAAACACCGCCGGTCCAGGCATTTGAACCGGTGGAAATCAGAAACGACGTCCAATGTAATGAACCATTAAGGTCAACATGTCTTATGAACCAAGCATGGCACAAGGGCTCTGTACAAAGTTAAGAGATGATGCGTTGCGTGGTTTTGTCTCAGGCCTAAAGCGTAGCCTGACGGATGTCCTGTTCGTGGCAAAGCCTAAGGACTTACCGTCGGCCCTATCGCTAGCGCAAGAGGTAGAGGCAAACCATGAGAGATACGCCTTTGCCGCTTAGCGAAGCTAAAGGACAAGAAGATAGGGAACGAAAAGTGACCCCGCAGGTCCGTCAGCAAGATAGGAGTCAACAGCAGGGGGATCCGCAACCCAGCGGTTCTTAAAATCCTTACTTCACTAAACAACAGAAACAGCAACAAAGTCAAATTGAGCAACAGAGTGGCAGGTGGAACAAAGGTGGCGGGTCAGAGGAACCAATGGACGTCGATCCATCTGTGTCTAAAATTCTACAACCATCGCTGCACCAGCCTACGTTAACTATAGCGCTCCCCAAGCCTACAAAAGAACGGCCACGTCTGGGCGCTTAAGCGGACAAAGGAGGCAGTGAGTCAATCACACAGCTCACGAGTCGGATCAAGATTCAGGTTCGTATGCTAGCTCTGCAGCAGCAGTAGAACAGCAAATTGCCGACGACAATGGTAGCGGTTATGACTCAGACACTCAATTTTTTAGGGGAAGCTCCCTGCTGCCCTACATCAGTAGAAGAGTAGCAGGGATCCAGATGAGGTTTCTCATCGACACGGGCGCTTCCAAGAATTATATCAGACCACATAAAAATCTGAAAGGTGTGTGCCCAGTAAATTCTCCCTTCTCTACCCATTCTATACACAGCACCACGAAGATCACTCATAAGTGCCTTATATCTCTGTTCGGCAAAACTGCCACATTTTTTTTACTCCCAAACCTGTCCACATTTGATGGAATTGTGGGCCTCGACTTGCTCACACAAGCAGTAGTTTCGCTTTGTCTTTCTTCTGGCCAACTCAAATGTGACGCAGAAACTGAACAAATCGAATTCCACAGGTGCGCGGATGTTAACTTTACTAATGTTGACTGCGCTGACGCGCCCGATGCTGTAAAAGATGCGGAAGAAGCACTTCCCTATAACACATCAGTGTTGGCAACCATCAGGACCACTGATGAACAGTCAGTTTATTTCCGACTGTACCCCTACCCCATGGGAGCAGCGGAATTCGTTAATAAAGAAATTCAAAGCCTTCTGAAGAACGGTATCATCAAAAAATCTGTCTCCCCCTACAACAACCCCATTTGGGTGGTGGACAAGAAGGGGACGGACGAGTTTGGTAACAAGAATATGCGCCTAGTAATGGATTTTCGCAAACTTAACGAGAAAACCATCGCAGACAGATACCCCATGCCTAACATTCCAATGATTTTGGGGAATCTTGGCAAAGCTAAATACTTTTCGACATGTGACCTACAATCCGGCTATCACCAGATCACGCAAGCAGTGACCGTGAAAAAACAGCCTTTGCAGTTAACGGCTTCCCTTTGGGTTGAAGAATGCGGCAAGCATCTTCCAAAGAACTGTTGACGACGTACTGCGTGAGTAAATTGGCAAATCTTGCTATGTCTACGTTGACGATGTCATCGTCTTCTCAAAAGACGAAAGTTCTCATGTCCAACATTTAGAGTGGGTTTTAAAGAGCCTGTACGAGGCAAATATGAGAATCTCCAAGGAAAAATCGCGTTTTTTTAAGAAAAGCGTAGGTTTTCTTGGTTTCGTGGTAACCAGTAATGAAGCTACAACAGACCCCGAAGAAGTCAAAACGATTCAGGAGTTCCCAGAACCAAAGAATATATTCGAGATCAGATCATTTTAAGGACTGGCTAGTTACTATAGGTGTTTCATCAAAGACTTTGCCTCAATAGCAAAACCCATTTCTGATCTTCTAAAGGGCGAGAATGGGTCAGTAAGTAAGCATAGATCGCGAAACATCCCGGTAGAATTCTCTGAGATTCAGCGTCACGCATTCCAAAAGCTTCGCAACATTTTGTTATCAGAAAACGTCATGCGCAGATACCCCGACTTTAAGAAGCCGTTTGATCTAACGACCGACGCTTCAGCTTACGGCATAGGGGCAGTGCTTTCTCAAGAGGGTCGCCCCATCTCAATGATTTCCAGAACATTGAAACCCCTGGAGGTGAACTACGCCACCAACGAGCGGGAACTTTTGGCTATAGTTTGGGCCCTTAGCAAGCTACGTCACTACCTATATATAGTAAAAGACATTAACATTTTCACGGACCACCAACCGTTAACTTTTGCCGTTTCTGAGTCAAACCCGAACGCGAAAATTAAAAGATGGAAGGCGCGCATTGAGAAAACGAATGCGCGAATATTTTATAAGCCAGGCAAGGAGAATTTGTTTGCTGATGCGCTATCGCGACAACAGCTCAACACTCTTGACGAGCTGAATACTGATTCCTGCGCAGCTACAGTCCACAGCGAGCTGTCCTTGACCTATACAATTGAGTCGACCGAAAAGCCACTTAATTGTTTCCAAAATCAAATTGTCATTGATGAGGCACGCGTCCCCACCAAACGCAACGTCATTCTTTTCGGGTACAAGAGGCGTCATGAAGTGGGCTTCACTGATCACACAGCCCTATGGATGAACTGCTTGACTTGATTAATCCAAATGCGGTCAATGCCCTCTATTGCAACCTGCACATACTAGCACAGGTGCAGGATGGCTTAGTTCGCATATTTCCAGGCACAAAGTTCTGGCACTGCAAAAACCGAGTTGCAGATGTCTTCAACGTTGATGAGAGGAGAGAAATTCTCGTTGCCGAACATAATAGAGCGCACAGAGCAGCTCAAGAAAATGTTAAGCAAGTGTTATTAGAATACTATTTCCCTAAAATGGCGAAGTTAGCTAAAGAAATTGCGGAAAGTTATAGAATCTCCTCAGCAGCCAAATACGATAGACACCCGAAGAGACAGGAGCTGGGAGAAACTCCGATCCCTGAGACTCCTGGGGAATTGCTACACATTGATATTTTTTCCACGGACAAAAAATTTTTTTTGACCTGTGTTGATAAGTTCTCTAAATTTGCAGTCGTACAACCAATTCAGTCGCACACTATCGGGGATTTAAAAGCTCCACTACTGCAGCTCACGAATTTCTTTCCACGAGCCAGAACAATTTATTGCGACAACGAGCCTTCGATGAATTCTCCAACGATAAAGTCCTTGTTGTTAAACAACTATGGAATCCATATTGTTAATGCGCCGCCGCTGCATAGCACCTCCAATGGCCAAGTCGAGCGCTTCCATAACACGCTAGCCGAGCTGGCACGTTGTCTCAAGCTGGAGAGAAACATCAGTGACTCAGTCGAAGTCATAATGCTAGCCACGATTGAGTATAACAAGACAATACATTCGGTTATCAACAAAAGACCTGTTGATGCCCTCCATGTGCCCTCAGGCGAACCCGAAAGGGAAATATCAGCAAAGTTAAGAAGTGCACAAGATGCGCTCCGTGCTAGGTTGAACGACCAGCGACAGAATAGACTCTTTGAAGTAGGCGAAAAAGTTCTAGTAAAAAGAAACCGCAGGCTTGGCAAAAAACTCACGCCCTTATGTGAAGAACGGATCGTAGAGGCAGATCTTGGTACGACCGTTCTCATTGGAAGGAGGAAACTTCTTATTCCAACACTTAATAAATTAAAAAAAAAAAGTTGCCTTGGCAGGGTTCGAAATTGCAAATGACCGCATTACTTGCTATGCCTCTACTCAGCAGCCACACCAATAATTAAGCACTTATGATAAAAAAAGGAACTTAAATACAGAAAAAAGTCGCAATAACCATGCTGTTAAAATGCGAAGCAGACGCGCATAATGTGTGTGTGTACATGTATACAGAAATTCTTAAAGCTGCTGCCCCATTCAATTGCACAGTTGCATATAACTTTGGTTTTTTCATAACCGATCTTTATGAAATTTTCTACAGTTTATCTTGTTGTACCATCGAATAATTGCATTTAAATTGTGGCTTAAATTGGTTGGCAATAAAATTGGGTTATTAACTTGATTTATACCTCATGGGTGTGTAGTGCGTATATGCCCTTACAGAATACCCCGTACTTAAATATATCAACAGCCAGGATCGTATTGAATCTGTTCAGAAGCAATTTCTGCTTTTTGCCTTACGAGGTTTAAATTGGGACCCTAATCTTCGGTTGCCGTCCTACTCCAGCAGACTGCTTCTTCTCAACCTTCCGTCGTTAATCAACCGTAGGACAATTCTCGGTGTTGTCCTTCTACATAAGTTGATTATTGGCGACATTGATTCTCCTTTTCTGCTAGGGCGTCTTCAATTCTCTGTTCCGGCTAGACCAACCAGAAATTATGGCCCCTTATTACTATCTACGTGCACTGATTACTGATTACGCTATGCACAATTCTTTTCGCGTGCTATGTAAAAATTATAATAGTTTGCATCACGTTTTCTCTACCGAACTGTCTCTACCCCTAATAAAATCGTTGCTTTCAGGATACCTTCGGGAAGTCGCTGACCATTCCCAGCTATGAGCAGGGGCATAGCTAGCCGGACAGGCTGAAAAAATTTCCCCCACCGTGTCGGTGATTTCCCATTACTTTTCTCTTTGTCCTATCCACTTAACACTCTTTATCTAACTTACATTGCTTTACTTTATTAACAATTTTCTTACTTTCTTTTTTCCTATTTATTGTATTTTCTTTATTAATATAGCAAATTAAGATTATTTTTAATTTCACTTGAGATCACTTTTTTCCTACTTACAACCTTCTGCTTAGATGTAGTCTCTAATAGCGTCACTGACAAAATTAGCTGTGAAAAGGGGCACAGCTGGCCGGACTGGCAAATAAAACACCTCCATCGGTCGGTGATGCTATTTAGAAAATTGTATCCTTTAACTAGGCTTTTAGCATATAATTATATTGTACAATCTTTTGAATAATGAGGAAGACACTCGTTTTGTCGACCATTAATAAATAAATAAATAAGTAAAAATAAAGTATGCAGCACTTTGTTGCATACAATAACAATAATATGGTAAACGAGCCCAGAGCCACATTATGTATTGGCTCGGTCTCATATTACGCAGCGCGGTTCCGTGAGCAATATATATGCTCACTAATACAGGCATATGCGAGCTACTCACTGTCCCTCTCTTTGTTGCTGTTAACGAATAACAGCATAAGTATAAATGTATATCCATAGGCTAAGCGAACGTTATAAAAACTGAATAAATTCATTCTGAACAAAGATATTAAACAACACTGACGTGCTGGCCTTTTTTCATTGACAATAAGTGCTCTTTTTACATGGCGACCGTGACAAGTGTCACGAACATGTTAAAAAGTAATAGTGCAGGGCGGTCGAGCGTCTCACAGCAACAAGGGTAGATCACATCCCCGACTAATTGTGGACAAAATGGGAATACAAGGACGAAAGTATAATGATAATGTATAATGTTGAAATGGAAGATAAGATATGATATATACACAACCGCCAATGAATGTTGATGAATTTGAATGGAAAACGTTATGAAGAAAAAAACACATATGTTGAAAATGTGTGTCCCTAATGAGAGGGGCATTAACAACATACTTTTGCACGAGTGATGATTATAATGAAAATGTGGACTCCTTATTTGAGGGGCGATTACTGCACGATTAATTATATATCGATGAAAAATGGATAACAAACAAAAGCCGCCACCACCCACGTTGATGATGCGATGATGAAAACCTTACATTTATACCTGTAAAGAAGAGAAACAAAAAAAATCAAAATAAAAAAAAAAACAACAATCCAAAAGGAGCCGTCACCTGGCAAACCGCCGCTTATGCCTACGAGGGAATACTAAGCAACTAAGACGAGTTGCATGAGAGGCAAACCGCCCCTTATGCCTGCGTTGGAAGAAGAAGAAGAAGACCCTATAACAACAGTACCGGCAGCGCCCAACATATTAATTTAAATAGTAAGAAATAAAACTTAAAAATTGTAATGCCCGACGACAATTGAGTCGGCCGGCAAGACGTTTGGCCCGTACAGCCATTCGAAACAATAGGTAGGAAAAATACAGATTGTAAAAAAAATAAAATAAAAAATTTTAAGATGCGTTTTAAGCAGAAAACAAACAAGCAAAACAATACCCGACTTGTAAGCAATAAAAGCAGCAAATTCAATAAATATATGTAATAAAACCTCAAATGAACGATACAAACAACAACTTGTCTTGTAAAAGTAAACGAAAACAAATTTAACATTACGCATTTGTAAATTTTTTAAGATAATTCCTTTTTAATTTTATGTATGATCCCATACTATATATGAATATTAATATTAAAAAGAGGAAATTAAATAGTTATAATTCGTTCAGTTGGAATATAAAGAAATAAGTGCTCCGCTTGTCTCATTAGGTAATTCAAAATTATGATCAAGAATTAGCATGATCGAGGACAAGATTAACAAAGTATATAACGACTATACAGACTTTCGTATGCGAGCCATACAAATTTTGCAAAGGCATAGAGAATTCATATCAGTATATGAGTTCGAATCCGAATATATAGAAACATTCGGCGCATTGACAAGTCCACTCTATTCATGTTCTAAAATAGAGTGCGGAATAATCTTGTCTACACTACCCTACGTCAAAATAAAAACAATTATTGACGAGCATCCGATTCTAGGGCAGACAATATAGGAATATGGGGGGAAAACAATCAAAGGCAGATGATAACACTGCCAATGTAGTTAACGTAGTAGAAGTCGTAGACACCACTCCCCATGTGCAGTTAACAAACATACTGCTAATAATACTCATTGTAATATCTTCAGTAAACATCCTTCTGAAGATTTATCTTCTTCATAAAAAATCACTGAGGAAGCGTTACATGAGTCGAGCCAACGACTTAGACAAGGTCTAAGCCACTGCTTAAATAAAATATTTAAGTAGCGGAAGCTTACATGGACTGGTCCCAAATAGTAGAAAAGATAAAGCGGTATAGAGAAAATTTCGATAAATCATACAATTGCCTTAATAAAAGCGCACCAGTTTTAAGACCCACCATAATTAAACTTACTGAGATCCTTGTATATGAGTACAATGAAATCAGGAGTCTAGTTGCCGAGTGTCAAAATAAACTGACAAGTTTACACAGAGTCAAACTTCAGACGTTTTACAGCGTCTAAGGGATAATCTGGTGAACATAAATAAAAAGTATGATCTCCAGCTTTATCTACCATCGGTGTTAAATACACCGGTAACATTTGATAAGTCACTTCTGACAAAAGACCAAATAGAAGATACAAAATTAGTAAACATGGCACAAACAGTTGTAGAATTTATCAAGCTAGCCACATCTCTGATACCAGAGTTTGACGGTAAGCCGGAAAATCTACAAAGTTTTCTAGATTCTTTGAATCTACTAGAAACCTTAAAAGGCACACATGAGCTAACGGCCATAAGCCTTATAAAAACAAAGCCAAAAGGCCATGCGAGAAATTTAATAAGTAATGAGCAGACAATTGCTGCAATCATTACGCAATTATCAAATGCAGTAAATGGAGAATCGGTAGAAGTTGTATCTGCTAAGCTTCTTAATTTGCAACAGAAAAATAAAACGGCTAACCAATACACCCAAGAGGTGGAAAAACTGGCAAAGGCCCTTGAAGGCGCCTATATCAGTGAAGGTCTAAGCCAATCACTAGCAAACACAGCACTACAACAGCTGTAAAAGCTATGACCCAAAATTGTTCAATTGATAAGGTAAAACTTATCATGCAGGCAGGCACATTCATAAATATGAATGATGCAGTCTCCAAATTTGTTAATAGCTGCACGGAGATAACAGGTCAAAGTAACACTGTGCTGTATTATCGACGAGGTGCAAACAATAATAATAGAGGAGGCCGAGGTTATAATCGTGGCAGAAATTACAACGACAACAATTATAGCCGAGGCGGTAACAATAATAACAATAATTACAATAACCATGGAGGAAGACGAGGCCAAAATAGAGGAAGAGGCCGAGGTAACTCCAACCAAGGTTATAATAGTAACAATGTGAGAATTGCGCAAAATACGCCGGAAAACTCTCAGAACCCTTTAGGAAACAACCAGTAAATGTAAAGGTTCATTCCATCAATTAGAGTCTTAATATATTTGTCACTTTTTATAATAATTCAACTGAAAATAAACTCACATTCCTAATAGATACTGGTGCAGATATCTCACTTTTAAAAATAAATTCAGACAATTTCAAAATTCAAGAAGAAAAAATTATAAACATCCAAGGCATAGGCCAAGGTGTAATAAAATCTCAAGGAACAACTTCAATAGAACTTCAATCCACAAAATATATTATTCCACACGAATTTCATTTAGTAGATTCCGATTTTTCAATACCGTATGATGATTGATTTTATTAAAAAATTCAATTGTCAATTAGATTTCAAACCAAGTGAAGACTGGTTTATAATTAGACCTCAAAATTTAAATTACCCAATTCATGTTCCGATAACATATAGTGCTGGCAACAATACAGTTCTCATGCCAGCCAGATCCCAAGTAATTCGAAAAATAGACATTAATACAGTAAATGATTATATATTTGTTCCTAATCAAGAAATACATAATGGAATTTATGTTGCAAATACAATAGCAGCATAAAAACATGTATACATTCGCCTTCTAAATACAACTAATTTCGACCAATTGGTCAAAGTAAACAAAATCCAATATGAAAATTTAACAGATTACGACATTCATAGCACTAATCCAGAAAATAGAAGCGAACAAGTACTTTAAAAATTAAAGAAAAATTTTCCAGAACAATTCAAAAGTCAACTAACAGAATTATGCACAAAGTTTAGTTATGTGTTCGGACTCGAAACCGAACCAATAGCGACAAATAATTTCTATAAACAAACATTAAGACTTAAAGATGATAAACCCATTTATATTAAAAAGTACAGAAGCCGCATTCAAAAACAAGTAGGGAAATTAATAAACGACAAAATCGTAGAACCGTCTGTATCCGAGTATAACAGCCCACTCTTGTTAGTTCCGAAAATATCATTACCAAATTCGGAAGAAAAGAAATGGCGATTAGTAATTGACTATCGCCAAATCAACAAAAAACTACTTTCTGATAAATTCCCGCTCCCGAGAATTGATGATATTCTAGACCAACTGGGCAGAGCTAAATACTTTTCATGCCTTGACTTAATGTCAGGTTTCCACCAAATTGACCTTGAAGAAAATTCAAGAAATATAACATCTTTTTCAACGAGCAATGGCTCATATCGCTTCCCGCGATTACCATTTGGTCTTAAAATAGCACCAAATTCATTTCAGAGAATGATGACTATAGCATTCTCGGGTTTAGAACCCTCCCAGGCATTCCTTTATATGGATGACTTAATGGTGATAGGATGTTCCGAAAAACACATGATTAACAACTTAGCTGATGTTTTTAATGTAGGTAGGAAATATAACCTAAAATGTTCATTTTTCATGCATGAAGTGACATTTTTAGGTCACAATTGCACTGATAAAGGAGTATTGCCAGATGACAAGAAGTTTGACGTTATCAGCGCGAGACCATTTGTAGCATTCTGCAATTATTATCGTCGATTTAAAAAAAACTTCGCCGATTATTCACAGCACATAACTAGATTATGTAAAAAGAATGTTCCCCTTTTGAATGGTCAAGTGAATGCCAAAACGCATTCCAATACCTTAAAGAAAAGCTTATACACCCCACATTATTACAATATCCTGATTTTCGCAAAGAATTTTGCATTATAACAGATGCCAGTAAACAAGCTTGCGGAGCAGTTCTAACTCAGAACCGTGACGGAATTCAGCTCCCAATAGCTTTTGCATCTCGTTCATTTACAAAAGGGGAAAGCAATAAGAGCACAACAGAACAAGAGTTAGCGGCAATTCATTGGACAATTACCCATTTTAGACCATATATTTATGGCAAATATTTTACTATTAAAACGGATCACAGACCATTGACATATCTTTTTTCTATGACTAATCCCAGTTCTAAATTAACTCGCATGCGGCTAGAGCTTGAAGAATACGACTTCACAGTAGAATACCTAAAGGGGAAAGATAATTTCGTAGCAGACGCACTTTCGCGTATTAATATAAAAGAACTCAAAGATATGCAACATAAAGTCCTGAAAGTCACTACCAGGCGACAAAGTAGACAAAATAAAAACTGTACAGTAGAAAATTATGAACGTCTGCCAAGGCGAAGTCAAAAAAATGTATCTAAGCCCAACGTACATGAAGTCATTACAAATGATGAAGTACGAAAAGTAGTGACCTTGCGCATAACAGCATCTAAATGTTTATTTAAACATGGAAATAAAATAATCCTAAGAATTGAAGTTAGCGATTTATATACTAATGGTAGGTGAGTTCTTCCAAAGAGTCGAAAAAGAGGCCGGTATATTAAAAATCAGCCAACTCAAGGTGGCACCGAGCAAAAAGATCTTTGAATCAGTTTCAATAGATTCTTTTTAAAATATGGGCAATGAAATATTAAAATCTTTAAGAGTAGCGCTACTCCAGCCGGTGACCCAAATAAAAGATGAAAAAGAGATACAACAAATATTGTCTACATACCATGACGACCCAATTCAAGGAGGTCATAGCGGCATAACAAGAACGTTAGCGAAAATAAAAAGACACTACTACTGGAAAAATATGACACGTCATATAAAAGAGTACGTACGTAGATGTCAAAAATGCCAAATGTCAAAAACAAAGACGCACACAAAAACTCCTCTGACTCTCACAGAAACACCTGTGAATGCTTTCGATATAGTGATAGTGGATACAGTTGGTCCGCTACCCAAATCGGAAAATGGTAATGAATACATAGTCAGATTAATATGCGACCTTACAAAATATTTAGTAGCCATTCCAATAAAGCGCAAATAATGTCGCAAAAGCTATATTCAAAAATTTCATACTCAAGTTTGGTCCAATGAAGACGTTCATCTCGGACATGGGAACAGGGTATAAAAACCAGATTTTAACTGATTTATGCAAGTATTTGAAGATCAAGAATCTCACCTCTACTGCATATCATCATCAAACATTAGGGACAATAGAACGAAGTCTTCGAACTTTTAATGAATACATTCGTTCATACATCTCTGCAGACAAATCTGATTGGGATGTCTGGGTTCAATATTTCACTTATTGCTTCAACACGTCACCATCAGCAACGCATGAGTATTGTCCATACGAACTAGTATTTGGCAGACTACCGAAACAGTTCATAGATTTAAACAAAACTAATTACATAGATCCTATTTATTATTTAGATGACTATTCTAAGGAAATAAAGCTTACATTAGAAATAGCATACAAAAGAGCTAGAATTATGTTAGAAGAAGCCAAGGCTTATAGGAAATTAGCATATGACGAAAAAACAAAAAACTTTGAATTAAAAGTAGGAGATAAAGTACTTATAAGAAACGAAACAGGGCACAAATTAGACCCAGTATATTTAGGACCATATATAGTAGAGAATATAGAAGATAATGACAACATTTTTATTAAAGATAGTAAAGATAAAAAACAAAAAGTTCATAAGAATAGATTAAAAATTTTTAATTCTTAATAATCCAAAATTCTCTTTATGAATTCGAACTCCGAAAAAAAAAAAATTAAATAAAAATATATGACGGCCTGATCAACCGAATGAAAAAAAAAAAAAATTTTTGTTACAAATAAACGAATTATAAATTTTAATACCTTAAATAATTTTGTATATTTATACTCCAACATTTAAAATTTTTTATTTTATAAAAAAAAATTTCAAATATTTTACAAAAAAAAAAAGATAACCTCAATAATTAAGCTCATTTATACACATTCATAATGTTACGTTATTTCTCTAAAAATGGAGGTGTAGTGCGTATATGCCCTTACAGAATACCCCGTACTTAAATATAAAGTAACACTGAGCCGGATGTTCTTACGAGCTAACAGGGGTCAGCAAAATGCAACATAACACCAGCCGCAGATGCTGACATAGCTCTGGGCCGGATGTTCTTGCACGTCGGCAGCGCACGAGGCGCAAGCTAAGCATTCTAGCGGCCGTTCTGAAAGCACACAATAGCTTAGGTATTTTTGATCAATCTTTTGTAAATTTAGTTTTTAATTCGACTTTCACTGCGGCACATCGGCCCAGCGACTTCGTGTATAATTAAACTCACTCACTACGGCGTGTCGGCCTAGTGTTTTATAAATCACTATTAAAATAAAGTTCTATCAAAATAATCCGCGAGGACTTATTATTTAAAACCTAATTGGCGCCCAACGTTTTTCGGACCATTTTGTTCCATAATTATTTTGTGTGCTGTGCAGTGTAAAGAACTAACCTACCAGTGCAAACAATAAAAGCTGTGCCTGACCTACATCAACTTACGTCAGCGGCACAAGCACAATAAAAACCATTTGATACACCGAAGCCGCTGGAGCTCTTCGGCCAGTGACTTGTCACCAAACCAGCGCGCAAGCGGGTTTGGGCAGCGACGTAAACCAACACCACAGACTTCAGCGAGGGATAAAAAATAAAAAGCATTCGCGACTGCAGCGTGGGAATCAGTAGTTTTATACGTAGAACCTACAACCTTTCTAGGATCAAATAAATGTAAGTGGGCCATCATTTGGCACAAACTTTTTTCAATTCGCGTGATTTATTTAAAATAAAATCCTTAAAAATATATAAGTAGAAATATTAAAATTGCAGTAATTGTGTTCCCAACTAACTTTGAGTAACACAATTTTGCGTCCATCAGCAATTTTCAATAAACTCTCCTCTGTCAGCATTCATTTAATTTACCGTTGTTGATTTGCCCTTGAAATTGTGTTTTTTATATTGTTGAAAAGTATAGTCCATGAACAGCCCGTTTCTCAGGTACAGAGACCGCTCTGCGAGGCGATCTGAGTCAGGCGACTCCACCACCTTAGATAGGGAAGCCGTCCCGCAAAAAATCGCTGACAACAGGTGTAAAATAGGAATGGAGCCTGAGCAGCTTAGGGCCTTGGTGCAGGCCGCAGTGGCCTCCGCCTTAGAAGCACAGAGCGCAATATTGAGGCAAAGAGATGCAGAGCTGAGGGCTTAGACGCTCAGATACAAGAATTGGTAGGCAGAATATCTACCAGTAGTATAGAAACACCGCCGGTCCAGGCATTTGAGCCGGTGGAAATCAGAAACGACGTCCAATGTAATGAACCATTGGACGCCGTTAAATGCTTACCAGAATTTACAGGGGTGCAGAGACGTACGCCTCTTGGAGATAAGCTGCGATAGCGGCATATAAAATTTACATGCCATACGACGGCAGCTCACGGTCATTATTATAAAGAGCAAACTTAGAGGGGCACCTGACGGCGTTTTGGGTCAGTTTGGCACAGTAATGAATTTTGATGCCATAATAAACCGTCTCGATTTCACATACAGGGATAAGAGAGGCATTCACGTCATAGAGCAAGAGATGAGCTCACTAAGACAGAGCTCATTAACAAATTTACAATACTATAACTAGGTTGAGAAACATTTAACTCTTCTCACCAATAAGGTCAACATGTCTTATGAACCAAGCATGGCACAAGGGCACTGTACAAAGTTTAGAGATGATGCGTTGCGTGTTTTTGTCTCAGGCCTAAAGCGTAGCCTGACGGATGTCCTGTTCGCGGCAAGGCGTAAGGACTTAGCGTCGCCCCTAGCGCTAGCGCAAGAGGTAGAGGCAAACCATGAGAGATACGCCTTTGCCGCTAGCTTCGCTAAAGGACAAGAAGATAGGGAACGAAAAGTGAACCCGAGGCCGCAGGTCCGTCAGCAAGATGGAGGTCAACAGCAGGGGGATCCGCAACCCAGCGGTTCTAAAAATCCTCACTTCACTAAACAACAGAAACAGCAACAAAGTCAATTTGAGCAACAGAGTGGCAGGTGGAACAAAGGTGGCGGGTCAGAGGAACCAATGGACGTCGATCCATCTGTGTCAAAAATTCTACAACCATCGCAAGCACCAGCCTACGTTAACTCTAGCGCTCCTCAAGCCTACAAAAGAACGGCCACGTCTGGGCGCTTAAGCGGACAGAGGAGGCAGAGAGTCAATCACACAGCTCACGAGTCGGATCAAGATTCAGGTTCGTATGCTAGCTCTGCAGCAGCAGTAGAACAGCTAATTGCCGACGACAATGGTAGCGGTTATGACTCAGACACTCTCAATTTTTTAGGGGAAGCTCCCTGCTGCCCTACATCAGTAGAAGAGTAGCAGGGATCCAGATGAGGTTTCTCATCGACACGGGCGCTTCCAAGAATTATATCAGACCACATAAAAATCTGAAAGGTGTGTGCCCAGTAAATTCTCCCTTCTCTACCCATTCTATACACAGCACCACGAAGATCACTCATAAGTGCCTTATATCTCTGTTCGGCAAAACTGCCACATTTTTCTTACACCCAAACCTGTCCACATTTGATGGAATTGTGGGCCTCGACTTGCTCACACAAGCAGGAGTTTCGCTATGTCTTTCTTCTGGCCAACTCAACTGTGGCGCAGAAACTGAACAAATCGAATTCCACAGGTGCGCGGATGTTAACTTTACCAATGTTGACTGCGCCGACGCGCCCGATGCTGTAAAAGATGCGGAAGAAGCACTTCCCTATAACACATCAGTGTTGGCAACCATCAGGACCACTGATGAACAACCAGTTTACGTCCGACTGTACCCCTACCCCATGGGAGCAGCGGAATTCGTTAATAAAGAAATTCAAAGCCTTCTGAAGAACGGTATCATCAAAAAATCTGTCTCCCCCTACAACAACCCCATTTGGGTGGTGGACAAGAAGGGGACGGACGAGTTTGGTAACAAGAATATGCGCCTAGTAATGGATTTTCGCAAACTTAACGAGAAAACCATCGCAGACAGATACCCCATGCCTAACATACCAATGATTTTGGAGAATCTTGGCAAAGCTAAATACTTTTCGACATGTGACCTACAATCCGGCTATCCTTAGATCACGCTAGCAGAGCGTGACCGTGAAAAAACAGCCTTTGCGGGGGGAAGTGCGAATTTTGTCGACTTCCCTTTGGGTTGAAGAATGCGGCAAGCATCTTCCAAAGAACTGTTGACGACGTACTGCGTGAGCAAATTGGCAAATCTTGCTATGTCTACGTTGACGATGTCATTGTCTTCTCAAAAGACGAAAGTTCTCATGTCCAACATGTAGAGTGGGTCTTAAAGAGCCTGTACGAGGCAAATATGAGAATCTCCAAGGAAAAATCGCGTTTTTCTAAGAAAAGCGTAGGTTTTCTTGGTTTCGTGGTAACCAGTAATGAAGCTACAACAGACCCTGAAAAAGTCAAAACGATTCAGGAGTTTCCAGAACCAAAGAATATATTCGAGATCAGATCATTTTAAGGACTGGCTAGTTACTATAGGTGTTTCATCAAAGACTTTGCCTCAATAGCAAAACCCATTTCTGATCTTCTAAAGGGCGAGAATGGGTCAGTAAGTAAGCATAGATCGCGAAACATCCCGGTAGAATTCTCTGAGATTCAGCGTCACGCATTCCAAAAGCTTCGCAAAATTTTGTCATCAGAAAACGTCATGCTCAGATACCCCGACTTTAAGAAGCCGTTTGATCTAACGACCGACGCTTCAGCTTACGGCATAGGGGCAGTGCTTTCTCAAGAGGGTCGCCCCATCTCAATGATTTCCAGAACATTGAAACCCCCGGAGGTGAACTACGCCACCAACGAGCGGGAACTTTTGGCTATAGCTTGAGACCTTAGCAAGCTACGTCACTACCTATATAGAGTAAAAGACATTAACATTTTCACGGACCACCAACCGTTAACTTTTGCCGTTTCGGAGTCAAACCCGAACGCCAATATTAAAAGATGGAAGGCGCGCATTGAGGAAACGAATGCGCGAATATTTTATAAGCCAGGCAAGGAGAATTTAGTTGCTGATGCGCTATCGCGACAACAGCTCAACACTCTTGACGAGCTGAATATTGATTCCTGCGCAGCCACAGTCCACAGCGAGCTGTCCTTGACCTATACAATTGAGTCGACCGAAAAGCCACTTAATTGTTTCCAAAATCAAATTGTCATTGAAGAGGCACGCGTCCCCACCAAACGCAACTTCATTCTTTTCGGGGACAAGAGGCGTCATGAAGTGGGCTTCACTGATCACACAGCCCTTTTAGATGAACTGCTTGACTTGATTAATCCAAATGCGGTCAATGCCCTCTATTGCAACCTGCACATACTAGCACAGGTGCAGGATGGCTTAGTTCGCATGTTTCCAGGCACAAAGTTCTGGCACTGCAAAAACCGAGTTGCAGATGTCTTCAACGTTGATGAGAGGAGAGAAATTCTCGTTGCCGAACATAATAGAGCGCACAGAGCAGCTCAAGAAAATGTTAAGCAAGTGTTATCCCTTAAATGGCGAAGTTTGCTAGAGAAATTGCGGAAAGTTATAGAATCTGCTCAGCAGCCAAATACGATAGACACCCGAAAAGACAGGAGTTGGGAGAAACTCCGATCCCTGAGACTCCTGGGGAATTGCTACACATTGATATTTTTTTCATGGACAACAAATTTTTTTTGACCTGTGTTGATAAGTTCTCTAAATTTGCAGTCGTACAACCAATTCAGTCGCACACTATCGGGGATTTAAAAGCTCCACTACTGCAGCTCACGAATTTCTTTCCACGAGCCAGAACAATTTATTGCGACAACGAGCCTTCGATGAATTCTCAAACGATAAAGTCCTTGTTGTTAAACAACTATGGAATCCATATTGTTAATGCGCCGCCGCTGCATAGCACCTCCAATGGCCAAGTCGAGCGCTTCCATAACACGCTAGCCGAGCTGGCACGTTGTCTCAAGCTGGAGAGAAACATCAGTGAATCAGTCGAAGTCATAATGCTAGCCACGATTGAGTATAACAAGACAATACATTCGGTCATCAACAAGAGACCTGTTGATGCCCTCCATGTGCCCTCAGGCGAACCCGAAAGGGAAATATCAGCAAAGTTAAGAAGTGCACAAAATGCGCTCCGTGCTAGGTTGAACGACCAGCGACAGAATAGAGTGTTTGAAAAGAAACCGCAGGCTTGGCAAAAAACTCACGCCTTTATGTGAAGAACGGATCGTAGAGGCAGACCTTGGTACGACCGTTCTCATTGGAGGGAGGGTGGTCCACAAGGACAACCTTAAGTAGGGCGAGAGCTGAAATAAAACATCGATTATATCACTAAGCAAACAATATATAGACTAGACATGAGTACCAGAAGTAGACACAAAATGTATCGGTGGCATCTGGTCCAAACTCGCGAGTAAGGAAGTAAGATATACATATGATGTATTTTTGAACCGCTTACTCTACAGGAAAGTGCTTGGCCCACTCTCTTCCATATGATTTGTGCGATAGAACGGCAATGCTGTTAACTTTTATCTCGCTCGCACTTACGAGAGATTAAGAAGGTGATCGACGAGATAGGAACGGCCGAGGGCGGCCTTAACTTAAAAAGGGAGCAGTTAACAGAGGCCAACGACACCAGCTTCAGATGCTGATATAGCACTGAGCCGGATGTTCTTACGAGCTAACAGGGGTCAGCAAAATGCAACATAACACCAGCCGCAGATGCTGACATAGCTCTGGGCCGGATGTTCTTGCACGACGGCAGCGCACGAGGCGCAAGCTAAGCATTCTAGCGGCCGTTGTGAAAGCACACAATAGCTTAGGTATTTTTGATCAATCTTTTGTAAATTTAGTTTTTAATTCGACTTTCACTGCGGCACATCGGCCCAGCGACTTCGTGTATAATTTAACTCACTCACTACGGCGTATCGGCCTAGTGTTTTATAAATCATTATTAAAATAAAGTTCTATCAAAATAATTTGTATACAGAAACTCTTGGAGTTTGCGCTGGCTGCCGCTAATACGAGGAAAGCCAAAACACATTTTCTTTAATAACTTTTTCTTAACCGATGATGATGAAATTTTCTGCAATATATTTTTTTTTCAGATAAATAATTTTTTATTTATTTATTTATTAATGGTTAGTTAGAGAACACAATTTTCAAAATAGCATCACCGACCGATGGGGGTGCTTTATTTGCCAGTCCGGCCAGCTGTGCCCCTTTTCAAAGCTAATTTTGTCAGTGACGATATTGGAGCCTAAAATAAATTCGAATAAATAAATAGGAAAAAATAAAATTAGAAGATTGTTAGTAAAGTAAAAAATGTAAGCTAGATATAAAGAATGTTATAATTAACTCAATGGGAAAAGTAATGGAATATCATTGGCAAGCTATGCCCCTGCTCATAGCTGGGAATGGTCAGTGACTTCCCGAACGTATCCTGAAAGCAACGATTTTAGAGGTAGAGAAAGTGAGGTAGAGAAAACGTGTTGCAAACTATCATAATTTTTACATAGCACGCGGGAAGGATTGTGCATAGCGTAGTCTGTTGTGTACGTAGATAGGAATAAGAAGCTATAACTTCTGGATAGTCTACAAGGCATGTTATATAACAGAGGGGAGATCATTTATAAAAGGAGTTAAGAGTACAGTTCCAAGATGACTGCCTTGAGGAACACCAGAGGTAACTTGAACTCGTTTAGAGTTAGTCAGCCTCAGCATTACTCTTTGGATCCTACCTTTTAAAGAAGAATAAATCCAAAGCAAAAGAGACGGACGGTAACCTATTTGGTCAAGTTTAAAAAGCAAAATGTCATGGTGTACAGAGTCAAATGCCTTACTGAAGTCTGTCTAAATGACATCAGTTTGCATTTTCGAAAGGAAAGCATTTACCAAGGAAGTAAACTCAAGCTGATTGGTCGTAGTTGACCGATTCTTTACAAATCCATGTTGAACAGGGGAAACAACTGATTTGTATAAATGCTGCAAATTCGAAGTGATTATTGTTTCAAATAATTAAGGAATAGCGGACAGTTTTGCAATGCCCCTGTTATTTTGTATATTAGACTTCTTACCTTTCTTGTGAAGAGGAATGATATAAGATTCTTTCCAAAGAGTTGGAAAGACAGAAGTCAACCCCAGGAGAGTAAGAAGATTTTAAAGAGTTTATAGCTAATAGGTGAGAGGAGTTTGAAATAATGGGAGGTTATAGAACTAGCGGAAGAAATAGTATAAGGGTGAAAATTATTATTAGGACAGACGTGAGTAAGTAAGAGTAAGTTGATTGGATAAAATTAGCAAAGAGGTTAGCAGAATCAGAGTGATTGATAGCTTTATCCGTCCCGAGAGAAGATGGCAAACTTGAAGATTTACGCTTCAAATTTACAAAATTATAAAACTGTCTCGGATTTTGGGAAAATTGCCTTTTAAAGCGAGTTCTCATAGCATTGAGAATTCAGAAGAAAGAAGTTCGACTTGGCTCTGGAATAGTCAAATCTGTACACGAACCAGGCTTTTTAAACTTTTTAAAATATATAGATTTTAAATTTCTTAGACCTGTCAATCTGGGAGTAAGCCAGAACGATTTTGAAAAAGTAGTCGAAGGAATTGACTTGGGAATACACACATTTAAGACGGAGTTTAGGGTGTTATAAAAAACATTAATAGTAGTATTCATATCAACCGAGTCATATAAGAAAATTACTCCTTCTTTGCATTAATAAGCGTTGCATAAATAAGCTGATTCAACAATGAATAATTTTCCTTGCGAAAAGAACGACGGGGCTTATTGGCTGATGAGCACAAAATGAGAGGATTACAATTGAGCATTGCATTCCCTAAATTAGAATGAGAGACATCCTCAGGAAAAGATAAAGGAGGGGACCTAGACTCATTAGAATTAAGGTAGTGTTCTATTCAAATGATTGGAAATTGAATTGATTTGAAACAACGAAAGATCAAGCATGCAGTCTATAAAATCGTACTGTGCTGAGGGCACTAGATAATTTTCGGCAGCGAATATTCGCTGTTCTTTATATAAAGAAAGTATATAATTTAAAATATATATATATAATATATATATAAAATATATATATATATAATATTTAATATAAAATATATATAAATTTGAATATCAGAAGAAGGAGGGATATAAGAGCATTTAATATAGATATTCCGTGTAGGAAGACACCTTAACTGAAATAATCTTAGGCGTACTAAAGCAAAAAAAATTCTGACTGGAGAGTGGCTTTAACGGCAATTAATACCCCACCATCTCGAGTCGGCCGATCCTTACTATGCAAAAAATGTTTCTGAAAATGCGATTATATCCGCAATGAAGGAAATGCCGGCCATAAAAAATATTTTTAAGTGTAGAGATGAGACCTCTGACATTTTGATAATGAATAGAGATTTGGTCTAAAGATGAAGTTAGTTTTTAGGGGTAGAAATAGTACCCTGTATTGAAAGGACTGAAAAGGTGGCAGGCTGGTTACGCTTTTTTGGCTTGAACTCGTGATCAATTATGTGCGGATGTTAAAATTTGGGAACTCAAATGATTGGGAACATATCATTTGAAACATTGAATGATGATATTTCACGGGGGGTGGAGAAATTAAATTTTTTATTGACACGCTAGCAGAAGATTTGCTAGCAATATAGGCTGCCAATGACTCAAAAGTGGTGTCCGACGAAAGTCGAGACACAAAAACTGATCTACGAGTGGCAACAACCGTTAAAGTAGGCGCTGATGGGGTTGCAGGTAATACAGGAGTTGGAAAAGCTAAGGAGAATCAGGTACGGGCTCTACTGGGACTACTACAGGGATTGAAACAGGGGTAATTGGGCAGTCGCTCATAGAAGTCGATAATGAAAACATTGGAGATGAATCCAAGTTGCTAGGTAGGGACAAGAAAGGTGTAGGTGTCTAAACAGACGTAGAGGGCAATTGCAAGAGTTGAGACTCCAACCGGCAATTGGTTGGAGACTTGAATTTATATTAGCCGAGCAACTTAACTGCTTAGCCGCATTATTAAATTTTAAGAATTGATTTCTCATAGAATTATACATTCTGGAGAAATCAATTTGCTTGTCGATGCAATCTGGGCACGACCAACGCAAGCCGCCATAGCCCTTTTTGGAAATTGCAGCGATCTTGTCGCAATCACGTCCAGTGAGACCTGCACATTTATCATGCATCATATTCTCACACATCAAGGAATTAAAAAATTGCGGCAGTGCTGCTTGAACGTGCAAGGTTTCTTACAGCACGACATAATTATTATAAGGGTAGGAAAGTTGCAAAAGCGCTGAGCAAAACGAAAACGGTGCACAAAAATAGAACCAGTAAACACTCAAAAAACTATTATTCGTACACAAACAAATTGTTTGGAGCGAAAAGCAATAGAAAAAATTTGCGAGAGCGCGATGCACAAGAAAAATATGCAGAAGCGAACATACGCACAAGCAAGTGTATGCACAGGAGAGCACCAAAGCAATCAAAATCAAATCAAAACAGGCATAACAACAACTCGGAACTGACGCCGCGTTTCATGATTGCAATAATTAACAGACTTACGCTGCACGACAGATAGCACACAATTTATAAAAGCTTTTTAAATAAAGGATCAAAAATGCATGGCTTAAAAATAAAAAGCAGGATTAAAGCGTAAAAATATATAAAAATCTTGGAGCATTAAAAAAAACGTCAATTACTCTCAACTGAGAACTCTCTTTTATTGTACTTTAGAATATTTGAGATTTCTCCAAAAGTCATTTACATTTATATAATAAAGGTTGTATACATTTGCATAAAAATATTATACCCCTTTTAACATTTTAATGTACCAGCATAAATTTGCTGCCGAAATAAATGCTCATGATGCACACTCCCGCATTAAAGTGAATTCGCTGCATATAGTGAAGCTTATGGGAGAGACTATCGTCGCTACATTCGCCTCATCAGTTCTATTCCGCGCCTTACCTGCAAACGGACAGTGAAGCTGCATTTTTTTTTCGGAAATTTTTTCTGTTCGCTGAATCAACCACACCTAAGATGAGCATAATTAGTGGATCCGTGTATCAAAGAAATTTTATATTTTACTTCAAATCAATTTATATTTAAAGTCATCTTAAAATATTAATGTATAACTGGAATTCTCATACCATGGGCTATGGGCCTAAGTTATAATAATTAGACGCATCTCGCAAAAATTCTTTTTAAATTTTAATGAAAACCGCATGTAAATCTACAATCGGTCAATTCTCTTTCTTTTTTTTTTTTTTTTTGCTGTAATCTTTTCCTTTCTTTCTCTCCGTTGCGATGATCGCCATGTTGGTCAAGAGAGCAATATATTAAGGAATGCGTAAGAAATGAAGAAAGTAACTAGAGCGAGAGATAAAATAGCTCAGCCCCATATGAACAGTGGCAAAGTGGAATTTAAGCATGCGCTAATTTATTATCTATGTGGAGACATGCGTCGCCGAAGTTTGAGGCATATCCACAACATCAGCCACTAACCCTTTTTGTTTTGTCCCGGTTTTGTGATTGTATCACTCCTTATTTCTTTCAAATACAATCGAAAGTTTCAACAGCACGCTAGTTTGTATATAATAATTCAAATCTACGATCTACACGACCCTCAGCTCGCGAACATACGTTGTATGTTACAGTACATTGCGTAAAACCCAGTTTTCTCAAAAGAAAAGGCTATTCTCTGCCAGTGTGCGATTTGCTCGATCAGCAACTCCGTTTAGCTGCGAAGCATAACTAACTGTCAATTGTATTTTGATTCTGTGTTCCGAGTATTGTATGTATTGAATGTATACGTAAAAGAAGAGAAGAACAACAGTTATCGTAGTATTGTGTGGTGAATTCGAATCACTCGGTAATGCTGACGCAAGTGCTTGGAATTCGACTCCAGATATGATTCTTCCTGAGAATCCGCTCGAGGGCTGCGCACTCGTTATGGCGACAATTGCAAGTGTATGAAATAAGACAGCGCCAAGACTACACTATGGGTATCGAAAAAAAGAAGCGACGTTCTCACACATTACTTGCCACTATTACCGTCAGAAAAAATATCGTGAATTGAGCTAAAGTCGAATGTAACTTGCTATAAGTGTGGAAAGCTCGGACATTTTTCTACTGTGTGCCCTTCAACTGCTCAGAGCACAGTGAAGCGTGTGGAAATGTGCTTGGCAATGGAACCAAAAGGTATACATCTCCATGCTGGTGTGTCCGTTGCTAATTGATTTGACTCTGGAACCGAGTGATCACTCATAAAGGAAGCTGTGACTGGAAAATGTTCTGGAAAACGATTGCGTAATGTTGTAATGCTTTAGGTTATGTTATAAATGATTATATTTGTAGATCATACCAAATTTTGACAAATGTAATTATTAATGATTTCATTTGGGAAGACTTTTCAAGTAGTTATGGACAAATAGTTGAAATATTGATTGAGCATTGACCCACAAAAGTTCAGCATTTATATGCAAAACTGATAATGTTTTAACTGAATTAAACATTTTTGAAGATTGCCCTAACGAAAATGACGAATTAGTTAAAACTGACGGGGCCCGTTTAATAAATGTTTCGAAGCCATACATAGAGCATTTCATCCATGGAGTACCAAAAAGTCGCGATATTGCTGTGCAGTTCGAAATTCGTCTAACTCATCCAAAGAAAGCAGTGTAAAGACGCCCACGCAAGCTTACCGTAGATGAAAAGGGAAATGTTCGTTGTAGGATAAATTTAATGTTGGCAGCAAACGTTATTCAGCCTAGCTGCTCGCCATTTGCGAATCCAATTTTGTTGGTTAGATAGAAAAATGTAACCGATCGCTTATGTCTTGCCGATAAATATCCACTGCCTCTAAATTCTGACCAAATTGCCAGATTGCTTATGGCGAGATATTTCTCTTGTCTGGCCAGTGGATTCTACCAAATACCAATTCATTCAGAATTTATCGAACGCGTTTGTTACACCAGCAGGGCAGCACGAGTTCTTGTCAATGCTCAATGCCATTTCAGCGAGCGCTGGGTCCCATTGCGTACTCATATGCTGCCGCTTACACAGATGATGTATTGATTGTCGCCGAAACCAAGGATGAGGCAATTTGAAGATCGCAAAAAGGATTTTAAATAACGCAATTTTTCTTCCTCCCGGCTTACACATTTATTAACTTCTCCCATGCTTCTTTAAATTAATCTGTGACTCTTTATCACCCATCAATTTGATTGCAAGTGCTTTCTGCTCTGAACATCCACCTCCATTTTAAACAATTGTACACATCGACCATGAATCATTTTTGACCAATATTGTTTTGATTCGCACTGACCACACCGCGTAATTTTCGTCATTCATGTCTTCAATTAAATATATCTCTTCTTCACTTATAGTTATTAATTTTTCTTTTAATAAGCTGTTGGTTGGTTTGTGCTCAAAATTTAAGTTTTAGAGTTTACAAGAGCAAGAGTACCCGAATTGGTAAGTGCCGATTACAGAGAAGCGACAATTGATTTCTTATATTTATAAGTAATGCAAGTGGCCGATGCTTACCAAATGCATGAAGCGAACGAACTTAACTAACTCGTAGCATCGAGGCCTTCGCATAAGTAATGCCAGGACAATAAAACTTTCGTTACAGCGAAGAGCACAAGCTTAATGTAAATGACACGTTAAGTGCGATCTCAGTTGCGAGATCGCTCCAGCAGGTTTGGCTGCGTAGCCAGACACGTATCCCCTAAGTGAAATACACATTTACCAAAAAAAGAAAACAAAAAAATTATAACATAAGTGAACATATTGCATTGAATAACACGAAAAATCTCTAAGAATAAAACTTAACGAATCACTTTGAAAGAATTTAAGAAAATTAAATTATAATATAATACTTATAAGCGAACATATTTCATATAAGGATACAAATTAATTTTACGGAAACTAGCGAACTTTTATAACTTATTAATTCAAATTCAATTTTCCAATAATTCTGATATTGTACTGCTTTTTTAAATTGATTATCTTTGTCACATTTTACATTTTTGTGTTAATATTTTAAATATCTCTATATCAGTAGAAAATAAATTAAAGAAGTATACCCTATAAGTTATCGGTAAAGAATTCTTGGTGTGGTTCACAATAAAACACTAAATACCGAAAAAGATGCAAGACGAATTGTCCGAAGCTATTAACTGCCTTTCCCTTGGGCTAAGCGCGGCCCACCGCCAGGGCAACCAGCTAGCAGCATACCTATTGCTAAACCAGAACTAGGGGATGCTATAGTAATCCGAGAGGCCCTCGAAGCAGGCGATCTGATAAGACAAGCTATGGACAACTCTGACAGGGTAAATGTGTCGTCTAAAATACCAATCGCAAGGCCAGGTCCTGGAAGCGAACACGAGACCGTCCCAGAGATAACGCGATTAATTACGGAATTCTCCGGGAAAAGAACTATATTTAACTCCTGAAAGAAATATGTAGATCGCATAATGAGTTTATATGAGGGACGAGAGAGACTTATAAATATTAGTAAGTTACTCTACCTATACGAAACAAAATAGTCGGAGAACCCGACGTAGTACTAGAATCATATATTACTCCCATGAACTGGTGGGCAATATCTAAGTGTCTGACGTCGCACTACGCTGACAAGAGAGATCTAAAAACCCTCGAATACCAAATGTTCATTTTGGTACAAGGTCGAAAGACCAGGCAGTTCACTACCAGCTGTCTCTGATACTCAACCAAATAAGCTCGTAGGAAGAATCAGTGGACACCGTGAGAGCTTTAGCAAAAAATGATAGCTATTAAAAACCGAGAGACTTGAGCCACGCACTTCATTTGTGTGGATTAGTACCAAATTAGGAGCATAGGAACGCATTCATCTGATATATAAACAGTAGGCTCCACCCTTGAGTATTCAGAAATTTGGGACTGTATTGTGATAGTGACCGTATTTCCTTCTGTTTCAAAACGAGAATCTCCTAAACCAGAGACAATGGCTGAGGAATTGTGCTTTTTAAACTAAAGCTGTTGAGCAAGGTGCGGCTTTATAGGGTGAAGCTGAGGACCGGAATACAAAACGCACGACGAGGTATCCAAATGCCGCGATTTTTAACGAAGACCACAGCATTACCCAGGAGAACAACATCACTACTGAAATACTGGACAACAAGAGAGGTGGAGGTAGATGGCAACGACTTAGACTTAGCGACGATGAACCAGCGGGCGCAGTCAGCTGACCAAACGATATAACACAAATAATATTATTTAAATACAGCAGGGAATGATTTTTCACCTCGCAGGTCCGACAGTAGCCACAGCTGCATGATTGCAATTGATGAACTTTCTTTCCAACATCAAATGCATATATATATTCTATTTTAGAAGCTATATGTCAAGTTTGGTGACTCTAGCTCTTATTATTTACCGAAATTTCCCAAAAAACAGGATATCGGTATCGATTCTTATCGATTGCTTGAAAATGGAGTAAGTTTTCGATAATCGGCGCAGACACAAGGAGCACCAACATCTAAAATTTCCAGTCTCTAGCTCTTATAGGTTCTGAGATCCTTGCTTTCATACATACGGACAGACGGACGGACGGACAGACAGACATACGCACATGGCTAGATCGACTGTTGGTGCTGATCAAGAATATATATTCTTACATACATTTGGATTTCGCACAAATACAAAATACCCTTATACCCATTTTTAATGGGTTCAGGGTATAAAAAAAACTTTCCACGGTAGGGCTCGAACTCGTGACAGACCGCATCACTTGCTATGCCTCTACTCAGCAGCCATACCAATAATTAAGTGCTTATGATAAAAAAGGAACTAAAATAGTATTACAGAAAAAAGTCGCAATTACCATGCTATTAGAATACGAAGTAGACGCGCATGAATGTGTGTTTGTACATGTATACAGAAATTTTTAAAGCTGCTGCCCCATTCAATTGCGCAGTTGCATATAACTTTGGTTTTTGCACAAACACAATATACCCTTTTTAACCATTTTTAATGGGCCCAGGGTATAAAAAAAAGTTCCTTGGCAGGATTCGAGCTCGCAGCTGAACTGACAGCTGACGACTCTTCTCAACAGCCAAACCAGCCAACAAAAAAAAAAATAGTTTCCCCGGAAGGGCTGGAACTCGCGACATACCGCACCACTTGCGCTGCCTCTACTCACTAGCCACCCCAAAAAAACAAAGCTAATTAAAATAGCACCCCAGTAAACAATCGCAATTGCAATGCTGCTGATAGAATTCGAAGCAGACACACACTTACTTTCCGCTGGCGATAGGTAAAATTTCATTTCATTTTTCGGAAACTAACTCGATCTGTGCAAGCACTCGGAGGACCTTCAGCTAAAATTTCAAGTCTCTAGCTCTTATAGGTACTGATATCCATGCGTTCATACATACGGACAGACGGACGGACATGGCTATACATGAATATATACACTTTATGGGGTCGGAGATGCATAATATCCTTTTTTCCCATTTTCAATAGGTTCGGGTATAAATTGTATAAAAATTGTCAAAAATTAGACAGAGTGACACAGTGCAGACTTAAAATTGAAAACATCATCTCGTGAAAAGTACCTAAAAGCAGAAACCAGAATAAAACCTAACATCATGTACATCACTTAAAATAATGATAATAAACAATGATATTGGTAAATTTATATCACACTTTACATAATTATAGCAAATATAATTTGGGCATATATTATATTATACTTAAATACTTATTTTAAAAATATGTAATCACAAACTCAATTATGCTTTTATAACAAAAATTGAAAAAAAAAATAAACAATAGAGTCAGAATGTATCAACAGGAACAGAAATGGGGTAAAATCCGTTGCCACATTGTACCTTGTAGACCAGCCTAACCACAGGCTTCTCTTTAATTAAAGGGTAATGACAATAGTCAGTTAAACGGTTCTCGCTCAAAGTAAGCAAATACCCGTAAGCAAAAGCGCAATAACCACAAGGCCACATAAGCAAGAACAAGAGCTCGATCAATGCTGAAAACAAATAATTAATAACAAACTGCACTTAAGATTTTCTGCGCACCACCATAAGCGCTTCTCATTTAATTGTTGTAAATAAATAACTATTCCCCAAATATTCTGCGCACCATCGATTGCCGTAAACTGAACTTCCTATAAAGCACCAGGTACAACAATTTCATGCGTGGTTATTTAAAAACTTTATTTCAGAGTTGATCTTAGTGATAATATCACGGGTTATTTATTTAACTCGAAAATTGATTTTACTAAATAAATATTGAGGTTAATCAATCCATAAAGGAAGTGACACAAACTATTCAATGCCCATACCGCTATACAACAAAATGCTACTATCACTTACCAAACAACATATAAACTGGACAATCAGAGTACGGCGATGGGCCGCTCGTTTTCTGTGCGGCTGGTCCAAAGTCGCCTTCGTTTTTGTTCGGCTTACTCTCAGTGCTTTTTCGATTTGTGTGTATTTGTCCGCCCAAGCAAAAAATGCCCATAAATTCAATTTTTCTTAAAAGTATATGGATTTTTTCCCTTTTGAAGGGACGAGTCATATGAAATAATGAAAGGGTTTGCCATGGTTTTTCTTTATCGTTGGTAAGGGTACCTAAGCGTTGCCATGTGTTTAAAATATTTTGGACTCGCTATTCACGCATAGTTGCATATTTTGTATATGAATAGATGAATTTGTGCGCTTGTGTGCCTGTTGGTGGCCTGCCTGCCTGTCCCTCGCAAATTTGACAAGATTTGCAGTTTTTGTGATTTCTGTATATCGAGCGCTAAACACACACATGTAGTGAGGTTTGATCCGTAACAAATATGTATTTTCAATTCTATGCAAATATACAAGCAAAGGTGCTTGCTAAAGTAAAATCAAGCTATGTGTGTTATTATCTTATCATAGTTATTGCACAAGATACGAATCATGTAAAAATGATTTAATTGTTAAATTTTCCTGTAAAATTAATCCTTAATATCTAGGGTAATAAAGCATGCATTTCATGGATAAGCAAAGATCCGTTCCGTCGATCTTAAATGTACTTCGAAAACGAAGCGAAGCAAAGTACCTTCGACCAGTTTCGCTGAAGGCAGGCTGTCGACTAACTTCATTGCTCAAGTCAGCATCAGCAAGACGCGACTTCGGCATTATTCGTTTGGGTTTTGAAGAACGAATAGCCAGACCATTGTGGTCGGTCTATTACCTTGGGACAATACCGTTCCTATACCAAAAGACGACGCTTCCCTCGTCCTAATAATGCTATCGAAAGTTAATATACTTGGAAGTAAAATTAAACGAACTTTTAGCCCCAAACATGACAAACATATACTTATTAATTTCACGTCAAATTATTTTCAACGGGGATATTCGTATTCAATTTCAATCTTTAAGCCGTCCCTGCAACTTTCCGTTCAATAAACGGCAGGGAAACTCTTTTTAAATTTTTTTTATTTTATCCAATGCCTGTGTAGTCGCCTTGTCTTTCATGCTGGCAGTTTTGAGGCCAGCTGTTGTCTGCATCCAAGCTCCCCGTATAGTTTGACGCGAAAAGTCACCCGAAGAGTGTCAGACGTCTAACCTCGTCCTGGGAGTAATTAAATGATGCACCCGTAGCTAATCCTACTGAAAATCAAGCGCAGCCCATCGAGTATTGCCGGTTGAGTAGGTCCCGGCCATAAAAGTAAGTTGGCATCGATTTTTCCTTGAGTTTTACCCAGACTGGAAGCTGTATCTCGGTTTAAAACACCTTATAAAATATTATTAAATCTAATTTCCAGATGGGTTGGAATATTGAGGCACTGCAAGTAATAGCAATATAAAATTTATCCAGCGCGGGCAATCAAATTTCTTGTTGAACTGAAAAATGTCTGATTGCTGAAGCAATATCAATTATTTGACCAACTACCAGTCAGTTGCTAAGCTTCATAAGAATCAGCAATTTTGATATTATTTAATTTTTGATTTGTTTCAAAAATGTGATTTTATTTTTACTTGTAAAATGTGTTTGTTAATTTTTTCCATTTAATCATTTATTACAAAGAAAGAAATAGATTTTATTCGGATGATTCATCGTCAAGTCCAGAATATTTGTTGGAAGACTGCAAAACCTGAAAATAAATAATACAAAATAAAAATATAGCATAACATAATATATTCGGTTACACAAAATATACAAATACATAATATAACTAGCGGGTATAGCCCGGCCTTGGTATGTTATAAAATCAATATTCTCAAAAAGTTTTGAAAATAATTTTGAAACTAAGAAGACGGTAACCAAACTACTTTCATACAAACTGATGTCATTTACACTGACTTCAGTAAGGCGTTTGATTCTGTGCACCATGACATTTTACTTTTTAAACTTGACCGAATAGGTTTCCCTCTGTCCCTTTTACTTTGGATTAATTCTTATTTAAAAGGTAGGACCCAAAGAGTAATACTGAGGTTGACTACCTCTAAAAGGGTTCACGTTACTTCTGGTGTTCCTCAAGGTAGTCATCTTGGACCTTTACTCTTTACACTTTTTATAAATGATCTTCCCTCTGTTATATCACATGCCCGTGTACTCATGTATGCGGACGATGTCAAACTTTTTCTATCATACACTAACCCCCTACATCATTCTCGTCTACAAGACGATTTGAACGCTATGTAACTTTGGTGTTCGGCCAATCAATTGCATCTAAATTGTTCAAAGTGTATGTTTATGACTTTTAATCGTACTACACCTTATCTTGTCAGTTATACAATCGACAATATCCCTTTGCAACGTATACTAACAGTTAAGGATCTAGGCGTTATTTTTGATTCTAAACTCTGTTTCAATCTTCATATAGATACCATTGTTAATGAGGCAAAAGGTGTACTTGGATTCATTAAACGATGGTCTAAAGAGTTTAACGATCCTTTTATAACAAAACTTCTGTACATCTCTCTTGTTCGCCCTATCCTTGAATACTGCTCTTGCATCTGGTCTCCACAGTATATCAACAGCCAGGATCGTATTGAATCTGTTCAGAAGCAATTTCTGCTTTTTGCCTTACGAGGTTTAAATTGGGACCCTAATCTTCGGTTGCCGTCCTACTCCAGCAGACTGCTTCTTCTCAACCTTCCGTCGTTAATCAACCGTAGGACAATTCTCGGTGTTGTCCTTCTACATAAGTTGATTATTGGCGACATTGATTCTCCTTTTCTGCTAGGGCGTCTTCAATTCTCTGTTCCGGCTAGACCAACCAGAAATTATCGCCCCTTATTACTATCTACGTGCACAACTGATTACGCTATGCACAATTCTTTTCGCGTGCTATGTAAAAATTATAATAGTTTGCATCACGTTTTCTCTACCGAACTGTCTCTACCCCTAATAAAATCGTTGCTTTCAGGATACCTTCGGGAAGTCGCTGACCATTCCCAGCTATGAGCAGGGGCATAGCTAGCCGGACAGGCTGAAAAATTTTCCCCCACCGTGTCGGTGATTTCCCATTACTTTTCTCTTTGTCCTATCCACTTAACACTCTTTATCTAACTTACATTGCTTTACTTTATTAACAATTTTCTTACTTCCTTTTTTCCTATTTATTGTATTTTCTTTATTAATATAGCAAATTAAGATTATTTTTAATTTCACTTGAGATCACTTTTTTCCTACTTACAACCTTCTGCTTAGATGTAGTCTCTAATAGCGTCACTGACAAAATTAGCTGTGAAAAGGGGCACAGCTGGCCGGACTGGCAAATAAAACACCTCCATCGGTCGGTGATGCTATTTAGAAAATTGTGTCCTTTAACTAGGCTTTTAGCATATAATTATATTGTACAATCTTTTGAATAATGAGGAAGACACTCGTTTTGTCGACCATTAATAAATAAATAAATAAAAAAAAACGTTTTCCGTCATTTTACCACTGTTGCGAATGGAATTTCCCAAGCTGCTGGAACACGTATTCATTATATTCTTATGTAGAGCTATGAAAATTAGTTTGATGCTAATCGGACGCAACTTAAAATTCACCAAAAAATCTTTAATATGCACTTTCCATCGAAGTTTAGATTTTGAGAAAAATGTAACACACGTCTCAACTAATTTTTATTTAGATCCATGGAAATGAATTTAAGGGCGAAAGGCAACCTACCAAATCCTTTACTCCCATTTCCAGCAAGGTGGAATGAATTTTTCGGGTGTGAAACACCACTCAAATGAATTTGAACAAAGACCTTTGCAAATGAGTTTGAGGCCGATCGGATGGTTAGAAAAAACTCTAAACGGTGTTCGATAATTAACCACGGTAGTGGGTAGAATTTCCCAAATCGCTAAACACGTATTTATTGAGTTCTTTTGTAGAGCTTTGAAAATAAAATTAAAACAAATCGGATAAAACTTTATACTGCACCAAAAAAAATCATACAATCACACTTTGTACCGAGGATGCTTTGATACTGTGAAAATGTGAAATACGTCTCAAATGATTTTATTATAGATCCATGGAAATGAATTTAAGCGCGTAACGTTACCCACCAAATCTTTGACCTCCATTTATACCAACGAGGGATGGATTTTCAAAAATTGCGAAACTCCCCCCAAATGAATTTGAATAAAGATTTTTTAAATTGAGTACGAACACGATCGGATGGTAAACAAAAATGTTTCCTGCAAACGTTTTTCGCGATTTTTTCATACTTGCGCATGGAATTTCCCGAAACCCCGTCATAACGTGCACCTTCATCACATAAGCTAACTTCAGTGCAAGTTACAGCTACCTCTCACGGTTTGGGCTGTGCGTCGATCACCAATCAGTCAATCAGTCAGTCAGGACAAGCAGTTTTATATGTAGAGATAAACTTCACAGGTTATATAATATATATTTTTAAACACGAGAGAAACGATATCTCTTCGGCACACCGATGATTTAATACCCTTACGGTTTTGCAGAAATTTGATTGAAAATCTTAGAAAACAGAATATTTTGCCATTTAACATTTTGATCGATGGAAATTAGGGCCGAAATAAATTTAAAAAGTTTTTAAAAGCTCTGTAAAATACTTATTGTTTGGAAAACTAAAGCTTATCTAAATTAATAGTGATATTAAAATGGGCAAGAAATGTTGTAAGCAAGCAGTGCGCCATGTATTGTCGGATCCATGTTTCATAGGCAGGAAATATAAGAAACAACACGTTAATCGTCCGAACGGGCCTCTGATTTTAAAAACGTAGAGAACTGTGCATATATTATGAATCCACCAGCTCAGTCACGGGACTTAAGGCCTATTAAGATTTTGTGGGTAATTTTACGTGTGGCTATTCATTAAGAATCGATTCCTATAGCGTGTAGCTCCCATAAGATATTTTGAAATTTTGTGCTGCTTATCTGTTGCCAACATTGCTCCAGTCGCGTTCTTGCTGGGGTTGAGCGTATTAATTTATGGGCATAGCTCAAATCAACCTTATTGATTCAAAATGGACCGCAGATTATTAGCCATCTATGGACGATTGGTTTGCCGCCTTTTTTTTTAAATAGTCCTACATATTTCCTCGTGTACCTTATCACTAAAATCAAATAAGAGGTCCTCGTCGGGAGATCCCGACTAAGGGAAACCATGAACCCTCTTATTCCAGCACCAAATTCAGCTGGCGCTACGCAAGCAGGGTTTGAGCTCGCAATAAATCACACTCCTTTGCCGCAGTTTCTAATCAACAGTTACACCGCTAAAAAAAATGTACAAAAATAATTTTCTCGGTAGAGTTCGAACTCGCGACAGACCACACAAACTGCCACCGCCTCTACTCAACAGTCACACCAATCATCAAGTCGTAATAAGAAAAAAAAAAATTTAAATAGTAGCACAGAAGACAATACAATCGCAGTTGCAATATTGTTGATAGAATTCGAAACAGACACGCATGAATGTATACAGAAATTGTTGGAATTTGCGCTCGCTGCCGCAAGCACGTGTTTCTTAACCGATCTTAATGAAACTTTCTACAGTATAACTTATTGCACCAAAGAATATTTGTGTATTCTTAAAAAATCAATTGCATTTCAATTGTTAAATTGGTGAGCACCACAAGTTGGGTTATTAACTTGATTTAAAGCTATGGGGTGGTAGCGGGGAGGTAGCGATAGGTATAAAATGAAAGATACTTGACATTTATATAATATTCTAGAAGCAACATATCATGTTTGGTTTTTTATTCATTGCTCGGAAATGGAGTATGTTATCTATTATCGAAAACAAACTCGATCTGCGCAGGCACTAAGAGGACCTACGGCTAAAATTTCAAGTCTCTAGTTCTTAAAGGTTCTTATATCCTTGCGACCATACATAGGGGCAAACGGGCAGACAGACAGACGGGCATGGCTAGATCGACTCGCCTATTGATGCCGACCAAGAATATTTACACTTTTTGGGTTCGAAGAAGTTTCCTTTTTCCTGTTACATAAATTTGCACAAATACATAATACCCTTTTTACCCATTTTTAATGGCGTCAGAGTATAAAAAGTAAGTCGCTGTACCGAAGTCGAACTCGCAACTCCATTCAACCAACAGAGCTACGAGCAACGCCTCATATCTCACACACATACTTATAATCCCGTTTCGATGAAAAAACAAGTAAGAGGGTTGTGGGCGGGGGTGGCGGGGGTGACGATAACTATAAAATGACAAGAATTTATAGAATAAACTATTACACGCTTCTGACCCATTTTCAATAGGTATAAGGTATTAAAATGGAAGTATCGATACGATATCGACGATATCGCCGATTATGTTTCAATTTCACAAACCCTGATAGCGGCTTATCTATAGTCTGAGTGACATGATTTATTTTTTTTTAAAGCAATTTACGATTTATTCCAATATAATTCGTACTTATGTTGCTGTCCAAAAACTTTGCTGTGCCTTGTCGAAATGAATTCCAAACTAATTTTATTCCTGATGTGAAAGTACAGTAATGCTCATTTGCCAATAGCTTTCGAATCTGTGGGAAAAGTAGAAGAAATAACAAAAAAACTAATCTGTTGGCGAGCAGCTCTACTAACGCCGTACCTTCCGCCGAACCGAAATCGCATGTAGATGGCTTACTTTAATCATAATTTTCTTGAGTAAATTTGCAAATGCGACATTGGGCAGTCTTGCTGAATTAATAATAATACTGTCGTCTCTTTTGATTTTAAATATTAATATCATAAACGTTTATATTTTTTTTCTTTTCTTAAATAACTCTTCAATAGTACTCGAACCAGTACCAACCGGACTACTTTCCACCGCCAGTTATGCCAACAATTAATTTTCGATAAAAAAAAACGAATTAAACACATCACAAAATGCAATTGAATCGTATTTGCAATGCTGTTTATAGATTACAATAAAGACGCGCATGAATGTCTGTATATAGATACACAAATTCTTGCAAGTTACGCGGCAGCTATGCCGCAAACACGTGTCAATACACGCACACGTTTTCTTTAACACCTTCTGTATTTTTAACAGATTTTGGTGAAATATTCAACAGTGGATCTTACTGTGTATTCAGCACCGACTACCATTTCCCATTACTTTTCTCTTTGTCCTATCCACTTAACACTCTTTATCTAACTTACATTGCTTTACTTTATTAACAATTTTCTTACTTTCTTTTTTCCTATTTATTGTATTTTCTTTATTAATATAGCAAATTAAGATTATTTTTAATTTCACTTGAGATCACTTTTTTCCTACTTACAACCTTCTGCTTAGATGTAGTCTCTAATAGCGTCACTGACAAAATTAGCTGTGAAAAGGGGCACAGCTGGCCGGACTGGCAAATAAAACACCTCCATCGGTCGGTGATGCTATTTAGAAAATTGTGTCCTTTAACTAGGCTTTTAGCATATAATTATATTGTACAATCTTTTGAATAATGAGGAAGACACTCGTTTTGTCGACCATTAATAAATAAATAAATAAAAAAAAACGTTTTCCGTCATTTTACCACTGTTGCGAATGGAATTTCCCAAGCTGCTGGAACACGTATTCATTATATTCTTATGTAGAGCTATGAAAATGAGTTTGATGCTAATCGGACGCAACTTAAAATTCACCAAAAAATCTTTAATATGCACTTTCCATCGAAGTTTAGATTTTGAGAAAAATGTAACACACGTCTCAACTAATTTTTATTTAGATCCATGGAAATGAATTTAAGGGCGAAAGGCAACCTACCAAATCCTTTACTCCCATTTCCAGCAAGGTGGAATGAATTTTTCGGGTGTGAAACACCACTCAAATGAATTTGAACAAAGACCTTTGCAAATGAGTTTGAGGCCGATCGGATGGTTAGAAAAAACTCTAAACGGTGTTCGATAATTAACCACGGTAGTGGGTAGAATTTCCCAAATCGCTAAACACGTATTTATTGAGTTCTTTTGTAGAGCTTTGAAAATAAAATTAAAACAAATCGGATAAAACTTTATACTGCACCAAAAAAAATCATACAATCACACTTTGTACCGAGGATGCTTTGATACTGTGAAAATGTGAAATACGTCTCAAATGATTTTATTATAGATCCATGGAAATGAATTTAAGCGCGTAACGTTACCCACCAAATCTTTGACCTCCATTTATACCAACGAGGGATGGATTTTCAAAAATTGCGAAACTCCCCCCAAATGAATTTGAATAAAGATTTTTTAAATTGAGTACGAACACGATCGGATGGTAAACAAAAATGTTTCCTGCAAACGTTTTTCGCGATTTTTTCATACTTGCGCATGGAATTTCCCGAAACCCCGTCATAACGTGCACCTTCATCACATAAGCTAACTTCAGTGCAAGTTACAGCTACCTCTCACGGTTTGGGCTGTGCGTCGATCACCAATCAGTCAATCAGTCAGTCAGGACAAGCAGTTTTATATGTAGAGATAAACTTCACAGGTTATATAATATATATTTTTAAACACGAGAGAAACGATATCTCTTCGGCACACCGATGATTTAATACCCTTACGGTTTTGCAGAAATTTGATTGAAAATCTTAGAAAACAGAATATTTTGCCATTTAACATTTTGATCGATGGAAATTAGGGCCGAAATAAATTTAAAAAGTTTTTAAAAGCTCTGTAAAATACTTATTGTTTGGAAAACTAAAGCTTATCTAAATTAATAGTGATATTAAAATGGGCAAGAAATGTTGTAAGCAAGCAGTGCGCCATGTATTGTCGGATCCATGTTTCATAGGCAGGAAATATAAGAAACAACACGTTAATCGTCCGAACGGGCCTCTGATTTTAAAAACGTAGAGAACTGTGCATATATTATGAATCCACCAGCTCAGTCACGGGACTTAAGGCCTATTAAGATTTTGTGGGTAATTTTACGTGTGGCTATTCATTAAGAATCGATTCCTATAGCGTGTAGCTCCCATAAGATATTTTGAAATTTTGTGCTGCTTATCTGTTGCCAACATTGCTCCAGTCGCGTTCTTGCTGGGGTTGAGCGTATTAATTTATGGGCATAGCTCAAATCAACCTTATTGATTCAAAATGGACCGCAGATTATTAGCCATCTATGGACGATTGGTTTGCCGCCTTTTTTTTTAAATAGTCCTACATATTTCCTCGTGTACCTTATCACTAAAATCAAATAAGAGGTCCTCGTCGGGAGATCCCGACTAAGGGAAACCATGAACCCTCTTATTCCAGCACCAAATTCAGCTGGCGCTACGCAAGCAGGGTTTGAGCTCGCAATAAATCACACTCCTTTGCCGCAGTTTCTAATCAACAGTTACACTGCTAAAAAAAATATACAAAAATAATTTTCTCGGTAGAGTTCGAACTCGCGACAGACCACACAAACTGCCACCGCCTCTACTCAACAGTCACACCAATCATCAAGTCGTAATAAGAAAAAAAAAAATTTAAATAGTAGCACAGAAGACAATACAATCGCAGTTGCAATATTGTTGATAGAATTCGAAACAGACACGCATGAATGTATACAGAAATTGTTGGAATTTGCGCTCGCTGCCGCAAGCACGTGTTTCTTAACCGATCTTAATGAAACTTTCTACAGTATAACTTATTGCACCAAAGAATATTTGTGTATTCTTAAAAAATCAATTGCATTTCAATTGTTAAATTGGTGAGCACCACAAGTTGGGTTATTAACTTGATTTATAGCTATGAGGTGGTAGCGGGGAGGTAGCGATAGGTATAAAATGAAAGATACTTGACATTTATATAATATTCTAGAAGCAACATATCATGTTTGGTTTTTTATTCATTGCTCGGAAATGGAGTATGTTATCGATTATCGAAAACAAACTCGATCTGCGCAGGCACTAAGAGGACCTACGGCTAAAATTTCAAGTCTCTAGTTCTTAAAGGTTCTTATATCCTTGCGACCATACATAGGGGCAAACGGGCAGACAGACAGACGGGCATGGCTAGATCGACTCGCCTATTGATGCCGACCAAGAATATTTACACTTTTTGGGTTCGAAGAAGTTTCCTTTTTCCTGTTACATAAATTTGCACAAATACATAATACCCTTTTTACCCATTTTTAATGGCGTCAGAGTATAAAAAGTAAGTCGCTGTACCGAAGTCGAACTCGCAACTCCATTCAACCAACAGAGCTACGAGCAACGCCTCATATCTCACACACATACTTATAATCCCGTTTCGATGAAAAAACAAGTAAGAGGGGTTCTATTCGGAAGCTCCCGACTAGGGGATACCCTGAACTCTCTTCTTCCAACAGCAAATGCATATATATATATTCTATTTTCGAAGCTATAGGTCAAGTTTGGTGACTCTAGCTCTTATTATTTACCAAAATTGCGCACAAAACAGGATATCGATATCGATTGCTTGGAAACGGAGTAAGTTATCGATTATCGGAAACAAACTCGATCTGCGCGGGAACTAGGAGCACCTACATCTAAAATTTAAAGTCTCTAGCTCTTATAGGTTCTGAGATCCTTGCGTTCATACATACGGACGGACGGACGGACATGGCTAAATCGACTGGGCTATTGATGCTGATCAAGAATATATATACTTTATGGGGTCGGAGATGCTTCCTTCTGCCTGTTACATACATGTGAATTTCGCACAAATACAATATACCCTTATACCCATTTTTAATGGGTTCAGGGTATAAAAGCCGACGTAAAATATTAGCACAAACACAGAGAACTGTATACAATAAAATCGTAATTGTAATACTAGTTGGGTGTAAACAGCAATTTTCTTTAATAACTTTTATTTTTTTATTGTTATGCTTATTCGTTTAGTTGTGGGCGGGGGTGGCGGGGGTGACGATAACTATAAAATGACAAGAATTTATAGAATAAACTATTACACGCTTCTGACCCATTTTCAATAGGTATAAGGTATTAAAATGGAAGTATCGATACGATATCGACGATATCGCCGATTATGTTTCAATTTCACAAACCCTGATAGCGGCTTATCTATAGTCTGAGTGACATGATTTATTTTTTTTAAAGCAATTTACGATTTATTCCAATATAATTCGTACTTATGTTGCTGTCCAAAAACTTTGCTGTGCCTTGTCGAAATGAATTCCAAACTAATTTTATTCCTGATGTGAAAGTACAGTAATGCTCATTTGCCAATAGCTTTCGAATCTGTGGGAAAAGTAAAAGAAATAACAAAAAAACTAATCTGTTGGCGAGCAGCTCTACTAACGCCGTACCTTCCGCCGAACCGAAATCGCATGTAGATGGCTTACTTTAATCATAATTTTCTTGAGTAAATTTGCAAATGCGACATTGGGCAGTCTTGCTGAATTAGTAATAATACTGTCGTCTCTTTTGATTTTAAATATTAATATCATAAACGTTTATATTTTTTTTCTTTTCTTAAATAACTCTTCAATAGTACTCGAACCAGTACCGTACAGTTATGTACAGTACAGTTATGCCAACAATTAATTTTCGATAAAAAAAAACGAATTAAACACATCACAAAATGCAATTGAATCGTATTTGCAATGCTGTTTATAGATTACAATAAAGACGCGCATGAATGTCTGTATATAGATACACAAATTCTTGCAAGTTACGCGGCAGCTATGCCGCAAACACGTGTCAATACACGCACACGTTTTCTTTAACACCTTCTGTATTTTTAACAGATTTTGGTGAAATATTCAACAGTGGATCTTACTGTGTATTCAGCACCGACTACTTCTGGTCGCAAAAAAAGACCCATGCGAAATCTAGCTCAGGTTGTCAAAGTCAATCTCGGTGCCCCCTTGGCCCCACCAACTCAGGTTTTACCTTCAGACCCGTCAGCTCCTACTTTAACAGTTGTTGTCCCTCGTAGACGAGTTTTTGTGTAGCGACTTTCGTCTGATCACTACCATAATACATGGACTGCCAATATTGCTAGCAAATCTTCTGTTAGCGTGTCAATCACAAAATTTAATTTCTCTTTTTCTCGTGAAATAGCATATTTCAAAATTAATGCTTCACATAATATGTTCAATAACATAATTGTTTAGGCTGTCAAGCAGAAAAAGCAAAATCAGCCTGTCACAAAAAACGAATTTCGTCTTTCGAACCCTCTTATTCCAACACCAAATAAATTAAAAAAAAAAAGTTCCCTTGGCAGGGTTCGAACTTGCAACTGACCCCATTACTTGCTGTCGACTCTACGCAACAGTCACAACAGCAAAAAATAGGTAGGGCTCGAACTCGCGACAGACCGCACCACTTGCTATGCCTCTACTCAGCAGCCACACCAATAATTATGTACTTATGATAAAAAAGGGACGATAATAGCACAACAGAAAAAAGTCGCAATTACCATGCTGTTAGAATGCGAAGCAGACGCGCATGAATGTGTGTGTGTGTACATGTATACAGAAATTTGTAAAGCTGCTGCCCCATCCAATTGCGCAGTAACATATAACTTTGGTTTTGTCTTAGCCGATCTTAAAGACCTTTTCTACAGTATATCTTATGGTACCATAGAAATTTAGTGTATTCTCAAAAAGTCAATTGCGTAGCTTAAATTGGTTGGAAATACAAGTTGGGTTATTAACTTGATTTATAGTTCAGGGGTTGTAGCGGGGAGGCGGCGATAAGTATAAAATGAAAGATACTTGATCTGCGCAGGTACTAGGAGGACATACATCTAAAATTTCAAGTCTGTAGCTCTTATAGGTTCTGAGATCCTTGCGTTCATACATACGGACGGACGAACAGACAGACGGACATGGCTAGAACGACTCGGCTATTTGCATTTTTCACAAATACCCTTTTTACCCATTTTCAATAAGTTGAGGGTATTAAATCGTTTTATGATTAGCACTTCCTTTGATTCGGATATAATCTCGTTTTATGATTAGCACTTCCTTCGATTCGGATATAATCGCATTTTCAAAAACATGGTTAAATTCAACCATATCTGATTTTGACGTTTTTTCGAATAATTTTGCACAGAAATGATCGGCCGACTCGAGGCGGTGTGGCCGTTAAAGCAACCCTCCAATCAGAACTTTTCTGTGGGAGATTGTCCCAGCTTGGGCAACTTTTCCATCACGTGATATTTACTTGACAGGCTACTATGTTCCTCCTTCTGCCGATATTAAAGTTCATATGAAACTTATTACTTGTATTAAAGAAGTTACTTCACACATGCGTGATATGACCTATTCATAGTGTTGGGTGATTTCAATTTGCCGAACATTTCTTGGTTATTATTAACTGCTGAAAAGTATTTAGTACGCTTAGCTCAGCTCAGCATGACTTTATAGATTTTATACTAGTCCTTTCGTTGTTTCAATTCAATTCAATTTATTACTTGATCTTGTATTTGTTATGGATTACCTAACTTCTAATGAATGCAGGTCCCCTCCGTTATCTTTTCCAGAGGATGTATATCATCCTACTTTAGAGGTTGCAATGTTCAATTGCAATCCACTTATTTCACATTAATCAGCTACCAACAAGCCGTTGCTTTCGCAAAGAAAACTATTCCTTGCTTAATCAACGTATTCATGCAACCAAATGGTTATTTTTATATGACTCGGTTGATATGAATACTCCTCTTAACTCTTTTTATAACATCCTGAACTCCATCTTAGATATGTCTATTCTCGATTCAATTCCTCCGGCTGCTTTTTCTGGTGTACTCCCACACTATCAAACCTAAAAAAATGAAATCTAAATATTAATATAAAGTTTAATAGGTCTGGTTCGAGTACTGACTTGACCAAATATTCCATAGCCAAGGCGATCGTCTTTCTTCTCAATTCTCAATGCTATAAGAATTATCTAACTTGTTGCAAAAATGCAATTCCCCCAAAATCTGAGACAGTTTTACAATTTTTGTAAACTTGAACCGCAATTCTTCAATTTTGCCATATTCTTTTTCTCTCAGAATGGAAAAAGCAAGAAATGACTGATTCTGCTAACCTTTTGCTAATTTTTTCCAATCAACTTACTCTTCAGCCTGTCCTAATAATAATTCTTACCCTTCCTCTATTTCTATACCTGATTCTATTATTCCACATTCGTCTCTCCTCTCAGCTATAAATTCTTAAGAACCTTCTTACTATCCTCGGCCTGACGATATTGCTAGTTGTCTAATAAAGGAGTGTAGTTCTTTCCTTCTTCGTCCATTGCTAAAGCTTTTTAATTTATTCCTTGAATCTTTTGTCTGTTGCATTGGATTTCGACCAAAAGAGTAAAGCTGAGGCTGACTATCTCAAAACAGGCTCAAGTTAATTGTGGTGTTCCTCAATATAGTCATATTGGCCTTTCCTCTTTTTATAAATTATCTCCCCTCAGTTCTATCATATGCGGACAATGTGCTACTTATTCTTTCATGCACTAATCCTCTACATCATTCTCGTCTTCAATTGCATTTAAATTGTTATTACTTTCAGTTGTGTCACACCTTTTCTTAGCAGTTATACAATCGACAATACCCCATTATTACGTATCATACGTATACTATCAGTTAAGGATCTAGGCGCTCTTTTTGATTCTAAGCTCTGTTTCAAACTTTACATAGATACCATCGATGGACCATAGATGGAGAAAATAGTGTAGTTAGATCTATTAAATGATGGTCTAAAGTGTTACTGTTCGCCCTATCCTTTGCTCTTGCATCTGACCTCCGCAGTATAATAATAGTCAGGATCGTATTAAATTTGTTCGGGAACAATTTCTGCTTTTAGCCTTACGAGGTTTAAATTGGGACCCTAATCTTCGGTTCCCATCCTACTTCAGCAGGCTTCTTCTTCTTAATCTTCCATCGATAACCAACCCTACGAAAATCCTTGATTTTCTCTTCCTAAATAGGTTGATTGTGCTTTGTCTTCAATTATCTGATCCGTCTAGACCTACCAGGAATGTTCGCCCCTTATTAATACCTACGTGCACAACAGACTACTCTACGTTTCGTGTTTCGTTTCACGTGATATGCAAAAATTATAATAGTCCCAAGTTTCTGTACCCCTCGTTGCTTTCGGGAACTCACTCACCATTACCAGTTATGCCCCCTGCTCATAGCTTGCCGGACAGGCCATACATTTTCCTACATCCGTTCGGTGTGTTACCACTACTATCTTTTTAAACTATCTACTTAACACTCTTCTAACTCCCTTCTTCTTAGCTTAGGCTCTAATAGCACCACTGACAAATATAGCTGTGAAAAGGCGCATTGCTTGGTGACGGGCCAATGGTGACGATATGAGAAAATTGTGTATTCTCATTAGGTTTTCAGTATCTAACTTTTATAATTTGACATATTGAATAATTAGGAAGACACTCGTTTTTTTTCGACCATTTAATAAATGAACAAAATTAATGATATACATGAATGTATACTATTAAAGAAGCTACATGTCAAGTTTCGTGACCATAGTTCTCTGTTTTGATATCGATTTGTATGGACGGCTTGGAAACGGATCAAGTTATCGATCATCGGAAACACAATTTACTGCGCGGCCACTAGGCGGACCTACATAAAAACGAAATATTTAAGTCTGTTGCTCTTATAGGTTCTTAGATCCTTAATACATACGGATGGACGGACAGTCAGACGGGCAAGGCATTTATCGCATTTTCAATGGGTTCAGGGTACAAAAAAAAAGTATATTGTATTCTAAACATGAGTATTTGATACACAAAATGTTAATCAAATTGTTAACATGTGTATTTCAAAATTATAGTGCTGTTGCTACTTACTGGTTCACCCTGCAGAGGTGCATTCTTAGGCTGAAGACGATCATTTCGAGGATCTCGTTTATATTTATTTTCCTCCTTAATTTTTCCTTCGTGGTTCTGAGTTTTTTCTCTAGCATTCTCAAATCTGAAAAAAATATATTTATTATATGTAATTTATATACTGTTGCGAATGTTTTAATAATTCGTACGATGATTATTTAATAGTGGTCACGCACATTGCCCTTTTCCTTCTTGGACGTATAGCGACCCGTATTCTTTTTGTTAACGAATAACATTTAAATTAAATTGCACCTTTGCGGATCTGGATTTTTGACAATGCTCCGATTGTAAGCTGTGGTAATACACATGCCTAGTCCTACTATACTCAAATATAATGTGTTTTATAGAAATCTTATGATATTTTGTGTTTTTAGCTCTCACTGTTTTCAAAACAAAACTCAACAAAATTGACGTCACATATCGTAAAGCTGTTGACGAGTGTGCTAATTATTGTCTACATAATATAAGACAACCTATCCCCTACTACAATTTAATGATAGAGAGATAGAGTACAAAATATTTATGTAACAAATTTTGCTCTGCAGTAGAAGGAACTATAGATACCGCAAGGGTACGCAATATTCTGTGTAAATATACACTCTACAAAAGGTATCAAAGAAGTTTAGATTAATTCCGGCTGATTTTTCTTAAAGGAAATGTCTGTAAATATTAATGTGCTATATACTATTTGTATATCTACAAAAAAGTAGTATAATTGTGGATTAAACTGGGAAAAAATAATTTCGATATCGACTCATCGATTGCTTGGATACGAAGAAATGCGGAATGGCGTATTGGGATTTTTGACATCGGAGGCGATGTTTTATCAGAGGGATGCGTATATAACAGGGCATAATCACCAATTCCTTTTTTTGATTGATATTCCTTGACCTGCGATATACCATGTCGACTATTAGGTGAAATCAGCTAGAAGGTGGACACCAGCGATAATCGATAACTTCCTCCGTTTCCAAGCAATTGATAAAAATCGATATCGACATCCTGTTTTTTAAGCAAATTGGGTAAGGAAAGTTTGTTTTTTTTTTTTTCTTTTTTGCTGGTGTGGCTGTTGAGTAGTGTCGACAGCAAGTAATGCGGTCAGTTGCGAGTTCGAACCCTGCCAAGGGAACTTTTTTTCTAATTTATTTGGTGTTGGCATAAGAGGGTTCAGGATATTCCCTAGTCGGGAGCTCTTGTTTATAAATATATATATGTATGTACGTATATAAGGCGTATACACTGCATACATTTTTTTAACTCTTTTATTGCTGGTTGTATATTTGCCGTTGGGTGGTCAAGAACGTATTCCTAACGGCATTTTAAAGCAATGTGTGCCACTGTGCAAAGCAGACGGTGTGAATACTGCTGGCTGTCCTCAAGAACTGCTTTTGTTGGTTAACACAGTATATACGAATGGTTGGAAACGATGAAGAAGTTTGCTTATTATAAGAGAGCAAAGCCCATGCCATCATATTCGTACTCGTACTTCACTTTCTTCTTTTATTTTGCCTTTTTCTTGGCTTCCTTTTTGTCGCCACCGCCGCCAACGGGCATCTCGTGACCCTCCTTGATCAGATCGTCTATGCTCTTGTCCTTCAGCTCCACGATCATGCGGGTGAGACGTTCTGCGTCGGACTCAATGCCCATCGAGCTGAGGATCTTCTCCAGATCCTCATTGGCGGGGCTCTCTTGTGCACCGAAGACAGCCAACAGGTATACAGCCACATAACGCATGTTTAAGTATTAAGTTTTTGACACGGAAAAACTCAACTTTTGCCAAAGGGACCTTTAAACGTTCCTACGGCAACTATCTGATTTAGTGGTTTGGTGATAAAAGGAGCTTGCATATATGTTGGAAGTGTAGTAAAACTAAAAAGAGGTCCATACAAGAACCTACTTTTCGATCGATGGATTGGCAGCTATGTACTGCTTGCAACAGGAAAGCGGACCTATGCACAGCTTCAAGACTGATACTTTTTTGCACATAAAGAGAGACGAACATGACCATATAAACTTGGCTGCTGATGCTGATCTAAAATAGTTCCACATTCAAGCTGAAGTAAAAGCGTTTTTATTTGGATGCAGCTGACTTTGTTATGCTTGTTCAAAGCCTAACAATAGCTTAAAGAAAACCCAAATCGCGCTACGCCCTCGTTTGAAGTAGTAAAGATAAATTTAAAAAAAAATTCTGTTATCAGGGTTTAAACTCGCAACTGACCGCATTATATGCTGGCGGCTCACCTCAAAAGCCACACCACCAATAAAAATAAATAACTTCCCTGGATGGACTTGAGCGCGCGACAGACCGCACCACTTGCCACTGCATCTACTCAACAGCCACACCAACAATTGAGTCGTATTGAGAAAAAAAAGGAATTAAAATAGTAGTCAAAACAATCTCAATTGCAATGTTGTTGATAGAATTCGAAGCAGACGCGCATGTATGTGTATGTGTGTACATGTAAACAGATATTCCACAAACACGTGTTTCTTAACCATTCATCATGAAATGTTCTACAATATATCTAATTGTACCATAGATTATTTGTGTATTCTCAGAAAATCAATTGCATTTCAATTGTGGCTAAAATTGGTGAGCAATAAAAGTTGGGTTATTAACTTGATTTAAGGCTCTACGATGGTAGCGGGGAGGTGGGGATAGGTATAAAAAGAAAGATACTTGATATATATAATTTGGTGACTCTAGCTCTTATTTCTTACCCAATTTGCTCAAATTACTGGATGTCGATATCTATTTTCATTGATTGCTTGGAAATGGAGTAAGTGTTCGATTATCGGAAAAAAACTCAATCTGCGTATGGATTAAGTGGACCGACAGCTAACAGTGCTCCTTGTGTTTATACATACGGAGGGACGAACATCAGAATATGTATACTTTATGGGGTCGGAGATGCCACATGAATTATTACAGAAAACTTGTGGCAGGTCACGTGTTTGTGCCAGCTAGCGCAAACTGCAAGAAATTCTTTATACAAGTGCTCAAATGTAGGCGTTGCAAGTGGTTCGGTTCGAACTTATTATACCCTTGCAGAGGGTTTTATAATTTTGTCATGAAATATGTAACTTATAGAAAGAACATCATAGAAGTTGTCAAACCGATCACGGCATGGCAATAGATCAAGAGCGTCTATGAATATTGCACAGTAACACCAGAAGCTCAAGCTTCAGTATGCGACAATCCACGACTTTAAAAAGCTCAGACCGGAAAACTTAAAGCCACTGTCAGCAACGGCAAACAAAGTGAGGGCTATCAGTCGTCGATTATTTATAACGGATCAACCTATAAAAATAAGATACTTGATGGACACATGCGCTGAGCTTTCAATTACACCTCTTACAGATCACATCGTTCACCCTGCAAACTATCTTTACGGAGCAAATGGCACTGCAACAAAAATCATCGTAGCTTTGAGTGAGTGGTGAAACGGCCACTCCAACCGCTGAGATATCTAAACTACAGTAGGGCAAAGCATATATTACCGTGAGTTGCTGGCGATTTTTTCGCCAAACACTTTTCACATATGGTCGAAGGTTGCAGCTGCACTGTACTGTACAGCTTTAAAGCAGGAAGGCATAAGTTCTTATTGAGAATTCTTCACTGCAATAGTAATTGCACTGCAATAGTGTAGAACTGTAGTAACAGTACACCACTGAAATTCATAACCGGACGTCTCGTCTGGAGAGACATAAATGCCAACAAGCGCTTTAAAAGTTCAACCTGCCTGAAAAGCGATTCAAAAATATCAACTTTACTAAAATTGGCCCCATGCTACGTTCCAACAATTACAGGTACAATCTGATGTGCACGCGTATGCTGGTCGCTTGTAGTCCCAACAGCAGAAATAAATTCAGAGACGGTACATAAAGTTCTCACTGCAGCGTACCTTATTTCATGATTACCGATTAAGGCAGACAGTTGAAGTCTTAAATCGGCAAAATACCCGCAAGCCAACGGCATTATAGAAAGAATGCACAAGAGGCTCAAGATCGCCTGAAGATCAAATACCATATTAACTGAATCGATAGCCTTCCCATTGTACTACTTGGCCAAAACGATTTCAAACATGTACATATTAACGACTCTCACTTTCGACCGAGTTAAGGCAACTTAGACGTACAAGATGCAACATTATCTCCTCCTGCAACTAACATCGACAACTGAGAAAAGAAGGAAATCTTTGACACGCCTTTGGCAGATACGTGACAAAAGTGAAATTCGTAAATGCAGTGTTTGATCTTCGACCACAAAATAGTTTGCAATATATTTTTATACCCTGAACCCATTGAAAATGGGTTAAAAGGGTATATTCTATTTGTGCAAAATGCAAATGTATGTAGCATGCAGATGGAACCATCTCCGATTCCATAAAATATATATATTCCTGATCAGCATCAATAGCCGAGTCGATCTAGCCATGTCCGTCTGTCTGTCCGTCCGTACGTATGTATAAACGCAAGGATCTCCGAATCTATAAGAGCTAGAGACTTGAAATTTAAGATTCAAATTTAGATGTCCTCCTAGTGCCTGCGCAGATCGAGTTTTTTTCCGATAATCGATAACTTCCTCCGTTTCCAAGCAATTGATAAAAATCGATATCGACATCCTGTTTTTTATCGTCACCTTTCCGCTACCACCCATGAGCTATAGATCAAGTTAATAACCGAAATTTTATTGCCAACCAATTTTAGCCACGAGTTAAATTCAATTGACTTTTTCAGAATACACAAATATTCTATGGTACAATAAGATATACTGTAGAAAAGTTCATAAAGATCGGTTAAGAAAGAACCAAAGTTATATGCAACTACGCAATTGGATAGGGCAGCCTGCGAATCTTTCACACACACATTCATGCGCGTCTGCTTTGCATTCTAACAGCATGGTAATTACGACTTTTTTCTGTTTTAGTTCCTTTTCTTATCATAAATACTTAATTATTGGTGTGGCTGCTGAGTGGAGGCATAGCAAGTGGCGCGTTCATGAGTTCAAACCCTACTGAGGAAAGTTTTCTTTTTTTGCTGTTGTGGCTGTTGAGTAGTGTCGACAGCAAGTAATGCGGTCAGTTGCGAGTTCGAACCCTGCCAAGGGAACTTTTTTCTAATTTATTTGGTGTTGGCATAAGAGGGTTCAGGTTATTCTCTAGTCGGGAGCTCTTACTTGTTTATAAATATATATATGTATGTACGTATATAAGGCGTATACCTTTTTTTAACTCTTTTATTGCTGGTTGTATATTTGCCGTTGGGTGGTCAAGAACGTATTCCTAACGGCATTTTAAAGCAATGTGTGCCACTGTGCAAATCAGACGGTGTGAATACTGCTGGCTGTCCTCAAGAACTGCTTTTGTTGATTAACACAGTATATACGATTGGTTGGAAACGATGAAGAAGTTTGCTTATTATAAGAGAGCAAAGCCCATGCCATCATATTCGTACTCGTACTTCACTTTCTTCTTTTATTTTGCCTTTTTCTTGGCTTCCTTTTTGTCGCCACCGCCGCCAACGGGCATCTCGTGACCCTCCTTGATCAGATCGTCTATGCTCTTGTCCTTCAGCTCCACGATCATGCGGGTGAGACGTTCTGCGTCGGACTCAATGCCCATCGAGCTGAGGATCTTCTCCAGATCCTCATTGGCGGGGCTCTCTTGTGCACCGAAGACAGCCAACAGGTATACAGCCACATAACGCATGTTTAAGTATTAAGTTTTTGACACGGAAAAACTCAACTTTTGCCAAAGGGACCTTTAAACGTTCCTACGGCAACTATCTGATTTAGTGGTTTGGTGATAAAAGGAGCTTGCATATATGTTGGAAGTATAGTAAAACTAAAAAGAGGTCCATACAAGAACCTACTTTTCGATCGATGGATTGGCACCTATGTACTGCTTGCAACAGAAAAGCGATCCTATGCACAGCTTCAAGACTGATACTTTTTTGCACAGAAAGAGAGACGGACATGACCATATAAACTCGGCTGTTGATGCTGATCTAAAATAGTTCCACATTCAAGCTGAAGTAAAAGCGTTTTTATTTGGATGCAGCTGACTTTGTTATGCTTGTTCAAAGCCTAACAATAGCTTAAAGAAAACCCAAATCGCGCTACGCCCTCTTTTGAAGTAATAAAGATAAATTTAAAAAAAAATTCTGTTATCAGGGTTTAAACTCGCAACTGACCGCATTATATGCTGGCGGCTCTACTCAAAAGCCACACCACCAATAAAAATAAATAACTTCCCTGGATGGACTTGAGCGCGCGACAGACCGCACCACTTGCCACTGCATCTACTCAACAGCCACACCAACAATTGAGTCGTATTGAGAAAAAAAAGGAATTAAAATAGTAGTCAAAACAATCTCAATTGCAATGTTGTTGATAGAATTCGAAGCAGACGCGCATGTATGTGTATGTGTGTACATGTAAACAGATATTCCACAAACACGTGTTTCTTAACCATTCATCATGAAATGTTCTACAATATATCTAATTGTACCATAGATTATTTGTGTATTCTCAGAAAATCAATTGCATTTCAATTGTGGCTAAAATTGGTGAGCAATAAAAGTTGGGTTATTAACTTGATTTAAGGCTCTACGATGGTAGCGGGGAGGTGGGGATAGGTATAAAAAGAAAGATACTTGATATATATAATTTGGTGACTCTAGCTCTTATTTCTTACCCAATTTGCTCAAATTACTGGATGTCGATATCTATTTTCATTGATTGCTTGGAAATGGAGTAAGTGTTCGATTATCGGAAAAAAACTCAATCTGCGTATGGATTAAGTGGACCGACAGCTAACAGTGCTCCTTGTGTTTATACATACGGAGGGACGAACATCAGAATATGTATACTTTATGGGGTCGGAGATGCCACATGAATTATTACAGAAAACTTGTGGCAGGTCACGTGTTTGTGCCAGCTAGCGCAAACTGCAAGAAATTCTTTATACAAGTGCTCAAATGTAGGCGTTGCAAGTGGTTCGGTTCGAACTTATTATACCCTTGCAGAGGGTTTTATAATTTTGTCATGAAATATGTAACTTATAGAAAGAACATCATAGAAGTTGTCAAACCGATCACGGCATGGCAATAGATCAAGAGCGTCTATGAATATTGCACAGTAACACCAGAAGCTCAAGCTTCAGTATGCGACAATCCACGACTTTAAAAAGCTCAGACCGGAAAACTTAAAGCCACTGTCAGCAACGGCAAACAAAGTGAGGGCTATCAGTCGTCGATTATTTATAACGGATCAACCTATAAAAATAAGATACTTGATGGACACATGCGCTGAGCTTTCAATTACACCTCTTACAGATCACATCGTTCACCCTGCAAACTATCTTTACGGAGCAAATGGCACTGCAACAAAAATCATCGTAGCTTTGAGTGAGTGGTGAAACGGCCACTCCAACCGCTGAGATATCTAAACTACAGTAGGGCAAAGCATATATTACCGTGAGTTGCTGGCGATTTTTTCGCCAAACACTTTTCACATATGGTCGAAGGTTGCAGCTGCACTGTACTGTACAGCTTTAAAGCAGGAAGGCATAAGTTCTTATTGAGAATTCTTCACTGCAATAGTAATTGCACTGCAATAGTGTAGAACTGTAGTAACAGTACACCACTGAAATTCATAACCGGACGTCTCGTCTGGAGAGACATAAATGCCAACAAGCGCTTTAAAAGTTCAACCTGCCTGAAAAGCGATTCAAAAATATCAACTTTACTAAAATTGGCCCCATGCTACGTTCCAACAATTACAGGTACAATCTGATGTGCACGCGTATGCTGGTCGCTTGTAGTCCCAACAGCAGAAATAAATTCAGAGACGGTACATAAAGTTCTCACTGCAGCGTACCTTATTTCATGATTACCGATTAAGGCAGACAGTTGAAGTCTTAAATCGGCAAAATACCCGCAAGCCAACGGCATTATAGAAAGAATGCACAAGAGGCTCAAGATCGCCTGAAGATCAAATACCATATTAACTGAATCGATAGCCTTCCCATTGTACTACTTGGCCAAAACGATTTCAAACATGTACATATTAACGACTCTCACTTTCGACCGAGTTAAGGCAACTTAGACGTACAAGATGCAACATTATCTCCTCCTGCAACTAACATCGACAACTGAGAAAAGAAGGAAATCTTTGACACGCCTTTGGCAGATACGTGACAAAAGTGAAATTCGTAAATGCAGTGTTTGATCTTCGACCACAAAATAGTTTGCAATATATTTTTATACCCTGAACCCATTGAAAATGGGTTAAAAGGGTATATTCTATTTGTGCAAAATGCAAATGTATGTAGCATGCAGATGGAACCATCTCCGATTCCATAAAATATATATATTCCTGATCAGCATCAATAGCCGAGTCGATCTAGCCATGTCCGTCTGTCTGTCCGTCCGTACGTATGTATAAACGCAAGGATCTCCGAATCTATAAGAGCTAGAGACTTGAAATTTAAGATTCAAATTTAGATGTCCTCCTAGTGCCTGCGCAGATCGAGTTTTTTTCCGATAATCGATAACTTCCTCCGTTTCCAAGCAATTGATAAAAATCGATATCGACATCCTGTTTTTTATCGTCACCTTTCCGCTACCACCCATGAGCTATAGATCAAGTTAATAACCGAAATTTTATTGCCAACCAATTTTAGCCACGAGTTAAATTCAATTGACTTTTTCAGAATACACAAATATTCTATGGTACAATAAGATATACTGTAGAAAAGTTCATAAAGATCGGTTAAGAAAGAACCAAAGTTATATGCAACTACGCAATTGGATAGGGCAGCCTGCGAATCTTTCACACACACATTCATGCGCGTCTGCTTTGCATTCTAACAGCATGGTAATTACGACTTTTTTCTGTTTTAGTTCCTTTTCTTATCATAAATACTTAATTATTGGTGTGGCTGCTGAGTGGAGGCATAGCAAGTGGCGCGTTCATGAGTTCAAACCCTACTGAGGAAAGTTTTCTTTTTTTGCTGTTGTGGCTGTTGAGTAGTGTCGACAGCAAGTAATGCGGTCAGTTGCGAGTTCGAACCCTGCCAAGGGAACTTTTTTCTAATTTATTTGGTGTTGGCATAAGAGGGTTCAGGTTATTCTCTAGTCGGGAGCTCTTACTTGTTTATAAATATATATATGTATGTACGTATATAAGGCGTATACCTTTTTTTAACTCTTTTATTGCTGGTTGTATATTTGCCGTTGGGTGGTCAAGAACGTATTCCTAACGGCATTTTAAAGCAATGTGTGCCACTGTGCAAATCAGACGGTGTGAATACTGCTGGCTGTCCTCAAGAACTGCTTTTGTTGATTAACACAGTATATACGATTGGTTGGAAACGATGAAGAAGTTTGCTTATTATAAGAGAGCAAAGCCCATGCCATCATATTCGTACTCGTACTTCACTTTCTTCTTTTATTTTGCCTTTTTCTTGGCTTCCTTTTTGTCGCCACCGCCGCCAACGGGCATCTCGTGACCCTCCTTGATCAGATCGTCTATGCTCTTGTCCTTCAGCTCCACGATCATGCGGGTGAGACGTTCTGCGTCGGACTCAATGCCCATCGAGCTGAGGATCTTCTCCAGATCCTCATTGGCGGGGCTCTCTTGTGCACCGAAGACAGCCAACAGGTATACAGCCACATAACGCATGTTTAAGTATTAAGTTTTTGACACGGAAAAACTCAACTTTTGCCAAAGGGACCTTTAAACGTTCCTACGGCAACTATCTGATTTAGTGGTTTGGTGATAAAAGGAGCTTGCATATATGTTGGAAGTATAGTAAAACTAAAAAGAGGTCCATACAAGAACCTACTTTTCGATCGATGGATTGGCACCTATGTACTGCTTGCAACAGAAAAGCGATCCTATGCACAGCTTCAAGACTGATACTTTTTTGCACAGAAAGAGAGACGGACATGACCATATAAACTCGGCTGTTGATGCTGATCTAAAATAGTTCCACATTCAAGCTGAAGTAAAAGCGTTTTTATTTGGATGCAGCTGACTTTGTTATGCTTGTTCAAAGCCTAACAATAGCTTAAAGAAAACCCAAATCGCGCTACGCCCTCGTTTGAAGTAATAAAGATAAATTTAAAAAAAAATTCTGTTATCAGGGTTTAAACTCGCAACTGACCGCATTATATGCTGGCGGCTCTACTCAAAAGCCACACCACCAATAAAAATAAATAACTTCCCTGGATGGACTTGAGCGCGCGACAGACCGCACCACTTGCCACTGCATCTACTCAACAGCCACACCAACAATTGAGTCGTATTGAGAAAAAAAAGGAATTAAAATAGTAGTCAAAACAATCTCAATTGCAATGTTGTTGATAGAATTCGAAGCAGACGCGCATGTATGTGTATGTGTGTACATGTAAACAGATATTCCACAAACACGTGTTTCTTAACCATTCCTCATGAAATGTTCTACAATATATCTAATTGTACCATAGATTATTTTAGATTTGTGTATTCTCAGAAAATCAATTGCATTTCAATTGTGGCTAAAATTGGTGAGCAATAAAAGTTGGGTTATTAACTTGATTTAAGGCTCTACGATGGTAGCGGGGAGGTGGGGATAGGTATAAAAAGAAAGATACTTGATATATATAATTTGGTGACTCTAGCTCTTATTTCTTACCCAATTTGCTCAAATTACTGGATGTCGATATCTATTTTCATTGATTGCTTGGAAATGGAGTAAGTGTTCGATTACGACCGACAGCTAACAGTGTTCCTTGTGTTTATACATACGGAGGGACGAACATCAGAATATGTATACTTTATGGGGTCGGAGATGCCACAAGAATTATTACAGAAAACTTGTGGCAGGTCACGTGTTTGCGCCAGCTAGCGCAAACTGCAAGAAATTCTTTATACAAGTGCTCAAATGTAGGCGTTGCAAGTGGTTCGGTTCGAACTTATTATACCCTTGCAGAGGGTGTTATAATTTTGTCATGAAATATGTAACTTATAGAAAGAACATCATAGAAGTTGTCAAACCGATCACGGCATGGCAATAGATCAAGAACGTCTATGAATATTGCACAGTAACACCAGAAGCTCAAGCTTCAGTATGCGACAATCCACGACTTTAAAAAGCTCAGTCCGGAAAACTTAAAGCCACTGTCAGCAACGGCAAACAAAGTGGGGGCTATCAGTCGTCGATTATTTATAACGGATCAACCTATAAAAATAAGATACTTGATGGACACATGCGCTGAGCTTTCAATTACACCTCTTACAGATCACATCGTTCACCCTGCAAACTATCTTTACGGAGCAAATGGCACTGCAACAAAAATCATCGTAGCTTTGAGTGAGTGGTGAAACGGCCACTCCAACCGCTGAGATATCTAAACTACAGTAGGGCAAAGCATATATTACCGTGAGTTGCTGGCGATTTTTTCGCCAAACACTTTTCACATATGGTCGAAGGTTGCAGCTGCACTGTACTGTACAGCTTTAAAGCAGGAAGGCATAAGTTCTTATTGAGAATTCTTCACTGCAATAGTAATTGCACTGCAATAGTGTAGAACTGTAGTAACAGTACACCACTGAAAATCATAACCGGACGTCTCGTCTGGAAAGACATAAATGCCAACAAGCGCTTTAAAAGTTCAACCTGCCTGAAAAGCGATTCAAAAATATCAACTTTACTAAAATTGGCCCCATGCTACGTTCCAACAATTACAGGTACAATCTGATGTGCACGCGTATGCTGGTCGCTTGTAGTCCCAACAGCAGAAATAAATTCAGAGACGGTACATAAAGTTCTCACTGCAGCGTACCTTATTTCATGATTACCGATTAAGGCAGACAGTTGAAGTCTTAAATCGGCAAAATACCCGCAAGCCAACGGCATTATAGAAAGAATGCACAAGAGGCTCAAGATCGCCTGAAGATCAAATACCATATTAACTGAATCGATAGCCTTCCCATTGTACTACTTGGCCAAAACGATTTCAAACATGTACACAAATTTTCCTACGCGATGAAGCCATATCTCGATATTAACGACTCTCACTTTCGACCGAGTTAAGGCAACTTAGACGTACAAGATGCAACATTATCTCCTCCTGCAGCTAACATCGACAACTGAGAAAAGAAGGAAATCTTTGACACGCCTTTGGCAGATACGTGACAAAAGTGAAATTCGTAAATGCAGAGTTTGATCTTCGACCACAAAATAGTTTGCAATATATTTTTATACCCTGAACCCATTGAAAATGGGTTAAAAGGGTATATTCTATTTGTGCAAAATGCAAATGTATGTAGCATGCAGATGGAACCATCTCCGATTCCATAAAATATATATATTCCTGATCAGCATCAATAGCCGAGTCGATCTAGCCATGTCCGTCTGTCTGTCCGTCCGTACGTATGTATAAACGCAAGGATCTCCGAATCTATAAGAGCTAGAGACTTGAAATTTAAGATTCAAATTTAGATGTCCTCCTAGTGCCTGCGCAGATCGAGTTTTTTTCCGATAATCGATAACTTCCTCCGTTTCCAAGCAATTGATAAAAATCGATATCGACATCCTGTTTTTTATCGTCACCTTTCCGCTACCACCCATGAGCTATAGATCAAGTTAATAACCGAAATTTTATTGCCAACCAATTTTAGCCACGAGTTAAATTCAATTGACTTTTTCAGAATACACAAATATTCTATGGTACAATAAGATATACTGTAGAAAAGTTCATAAAGATCGGTTAAGAAAGAACCAAAGTTATATGCAACTACGCAATTGGATAGGGCAGCCTGCGAATCTTTCACACACACATTCATGCGCGTCTGCTTTGCATTCTAACAGCATGGTAATTACGACTTTTTTCTGTTTTAGTTCCTTTTCTTATCATAAATACTTAATTATTGGTGTGGCTGCTGAGTGGAGGCATAGCAAGTGGCGCGTTCATGAGTTCAAACCCTACTGAGGAAAGTTTTCTTTTTTTGCTGTTGTGGCTGTTGAGTAGTGTCGACAGCAAGTAATGCGGTCAGTTGCGAGTTCGAACCCTGCCAAGGGAACTTTTTTCTAATTTATTTGGTGTTGGCATAAGAGGGTTCAGGTTATTCTCTAGTCGGGAGCTCTTGTTTATAAATATATATATGTATGTACGTATATAAGGCGTATACCTTTTTTTAACTCCTTTATTGCTGGTTGTATATTTGCCGTTGGGTGGTCAAGAACGTATTCCTAACGGCATTTTAAAGCAATGTGTGCCACTGTGCAAAGCAGACGGTGTGAATACTGCTGGCTGTCCTCAAGAACTGCTTTTGTTGGTTAACACAGTATATACGAATGGTTGGAAACGATGAAGAAGTTTGCTTATTATAAGAGAGCAAAGCCCATGCCATCATATTCGTACTCGTACTTCACTTTCTTCTTTTATTTTGCCTTTTTCTTGGCTTCCTTTTTGTCGCCACCGCCGCCAACGGGCATCTCGTGACCCTCCTTGATCAGATCGTCTATGCTCTTGTCCTTCAGCTCCACGATCATGCGGGTGAGACGTTCTGCGTCGGACTCAATGCCCATCGAGCTGAGGATCTTCTCCAGATCCTCATTGGCGGGGCTCTCTTGTGCACCGAAGACAGCCAACAGGTATACAGCCACATAACGCATGTTTAAGTATTAAGTTTTTGACACGGAAAAACTCAACTTTTGCCAAAGGGACCTTTAAACGTTCCTACGGCAACTATCTGATTTAGTGGTTTGGTGATAAAAGGAGCTTGCATATATGTTGGAAGTATAGTAAAACTAAAAAGAGGTCCATACAAGAACCTACTTTTCGATCGATGGATTGGCACCTATGTACTGCTTGCAACAGAAAAGCGGACCCATGCACAGCTTCAAGACTGATACTTTTTTGCACAGAAAGAGAGACGGACATGACCATATAAACTCGGCTGTTGATGCTGATCTAAAATAGTTCCACATTCAAGCTGAAGTAAAAGCGTTTTTATTTGGATGCAGCTGACTTTGTTATGCTTGTTCAAAGCCTAACAATAGCTTAAAGAAAACCCAAATCGCGCTACGCCCTCGTTTGAAGTAATAAAGATAAATTTAAAAAAAAATTCTGTTATCAGGGTTTAAACTCGCAACTGACCGCATTATATGCTGGCGGCTCTACTCAAAAGCCACACCACCAATAAAAATAAATAACTTCCCTGGATGGACTTGAGCGCGCGACAGACCGCACCACTTGCCACTGCATCTACTCAACAGCCACACCAACAATTGAGTCGTAGTGAGAAAAAAAAGGAATTAAAATAGTAGTCAAAACAATCTCAATTGCAATGTTGTTGATAGAATTCGAAGCAGACGCGCATGTATGTGTATGTGTGTACATGTAAACAGATATCCCACAAACACGTGTTTCTTAACCATTCCTCATGAAATGTTCTACAATATATCTAATTGTACCATAGATTATTTTAGATTTGTGTATTCTCAGAAAATCAATTGCATTTCAATTGTGGCTAAAATTGGTGAGCAATAAAAGTTGGGTTATTAACTTGATTTAAGGCTCTACGATGGTAGCCGGGAGGTGGGGATAGGTATAAAAAGAAAGATACTTGATATATATAATTTGGTGACTCTAGCTCTTATTTCTTACCCAATTTGCTCAAATTACTGGATGTCGATATCTATTTTCATTGATTGCTTGGAAATGGAGTAAGTGTTCGATTATCGGAAAAAAACTCAATCTGCGTATGGATTAAGTGGACCGACAGCTAACAGTGTTCCTTGTGTTTATACATACGGAGGGACGAACATCAGAATATGTATACTTTATGGGGTCGGAGATGCCACAAGAATTATTACAGAAAACTTGTGGCAGGTCACGTGTTTGCGCCAGCTAGCGCAAACTGCAAGAAATTCTTTATACAAGTGCTCAAATGTAGGCGTTGCAAGTGGTTCGGTTCGAACTTATTATACCCTTGCAGAGGGTGTTATAATTTTGTCATGAAATATGTAACTTATAGAAAGAACATCATAGAAGTTGTCAAACCGATCACGGCATGGCAATAGATCAAGAACGTCTATGAATATTGCACAGTAACACCAGAAGCTCAAGCTTCAGTATGCGACAATCCACGACTTTAAAAAGCTCAGTCCGGAAAACTTAAAGCCACTGTCAGCAACGGCAAACAAAGTGGGGGCTATCAGTCGTCGATTATTTATAACGGATCAACCTATAAAAATAAGATACTTGATGGACACATGCGCTGAGCTTTCAATTACACCTCTTACAGATCACATCGTTCACCCTGCAAACTATCTTTACGGAGCAAATGGCACTGCAACAAAAATCATCGTAGCTTTGAGTGAGTGGTAAAACGGCCACTCCAACCGCTGAGATATCTAAACTACAGTAGGGCAAAGCATATATTACCGTGAGTTGCTGGCGATTTTTTCGCCAAACACTTTTCACATATGGTCGAAGGTTGCAGCTGCACTGTACTGTACAGCTTTAAAGCAGGAAGGCATAAGTTCTTATTGAGAATTCTTCACTGCAATAGTAATTGCACTGCAATAGTGTAGAACTGTAGTAACAGTACACCACTGAAATTCATAACCGGACGTCTCGTCTGGAGAGACATAAATGCCAACAAGCGCTTTAAAAGTTCAACCTGCCTGAAAAGCAATTCCAAAATATCAACTTTACTAAAATTGGCCCCATGCTACGTTCCAACAATTACAGGTACAATCTGATGTGCACGCGTATGCTGGTCGCTTGTAGTCCCAACAGCAGAAATAAATTCAGAGACGGTACATAAAGTTCTCACTGCAGCGTACCTTATTTCATGATTACCGATTAAGGCAGACAGTTGAAGTCTTAAATCGGCAAAATACCCGCAAGCCAACGGCATTATCGAAAGAATGCACAAGATGCACAAGATACCCTTGCAGAGGGTGTTATAATTTTGTCATGAAATATGTAACTTATAGAAAGAACATCATAGAAGTTGTCAAACCGATCACGGCATGGCAATAGATCAAGAACGTCTATGAATATTGCACAGTAACACCAGAAGCTCAAGCTTCAGTATGCGATAATGTTGCGGGCAACGCTCCGTGACATCGTATTCAGAATTTTAGGCCGTAGGGCTAGCTATGGTTATAAGAAATAAAGTTGTCAGGTTTTTGAAAAAAATCGGTTATCGTCAAGCTATGTATAATCAGTCATCTCATTTGCGCAACACTGCATGTTACAGGTTTAACTTATTTATATATTCTAGATGAGCATCAACACCCGAGTTATAGCTGCTATAGGAACAATCGGTCGAGATGAAGGTTCTTTTATAGAAAACCTTTTTTGTTTATCAAGAAATCTTGACCAAATTCGATATATATTAGTTACAATATGCTCCGAAGTTATCATTACTTAACTCTAAAATCTTCTACAAAGAAAAAATAAAGACCCGTAGTCAATGTCCACAGTGTGTACAATTTTTTACTTAATCGGCAAGTCACTTGGGTTAAATTCTTTATTTCTTTGCAGTAGAATAGAATAGATAGAATGCTTCCATACTAAAGCTGTACATAGTGCTTGATGCTGTATGTCCTGTCGAATGTGAAAACGCAAACAATTTCTGGGCTAACCTACTCTGCCTCATAAAAACACATCACTATAAAAAATATACTATTAATAATTATGACAGTTTTACTACCATTTCAATTGTCAATACTACTTAATAAAAAAACTATATATATATATTTAAATCTTGACGATAATATGTAAATATTTACCTATCATTTCGGTCCCGTGATTTATTCAATCTATTATAATCTGGATCTTCTCGACGTCGTTCACCTGAAAATAAAGGTTAATAATTATGTGGTACCTGTCATTTGTGGATTTATTAAATAGTTTGTTACCCTGTACGCCTGGACTAGCTTTTGTATCATCATTTGTAGAAAATTCCTGAGTACGGCGCCAGCTTATAGTTCCTGCATTGGCATTGTCACTATCATTTTTGTCGAGTTGAACTTCCGACAGCTTTTCATTAATAACCTCTTCGTCACAACGAACTTTTTCTTGTCGTCGAGTTTCTGCTAAACGTTCTTCGATCTCTAGTTCTCTTGTGGCGGTATCTACTGGTTTAGCCGATCCAAATACATTCAGAGGTGTACCACTTTGCTTAACATTGACTTTTGTATCGATATCATTAGCATGTTCGTTATCTGGTTTAGTTACTATTTCCGGTAATGGTAGCGTTCGAGGTTTTAAATTTAACTTTGGCCTTTCCTCAGAAGCAGCATCCTCTCGTACATTAGAATCGTTTCTGATGCGATATTTCTCAGATGCTTGATCACGGTCTCTTCGTGGAGGCGAAAAGTCTGTGGATGGCTGCCTGCTATTAGTTCGCCATGAACCAGGAGCATTGTTATCTTCTCTTTCTGTCAAAGATTTCCGTTCACGGTTAAAACTGCGATCGAAAGTTCCAGAATATCCACCGAAACTACTTCCGTTGTTTTGACTATCTCGTCTCCAATTTACAGAATCCCGATTTTCACTTGAATTTCCAAAGCCCTCAAAACGGCGATTACCTTTTTGACGGTTTTGTTGATCATTTTCATTAGACAGTTCAATGCGAATGCGACGCCCTTTAATTGACGGATCCGGTAAACTAAGCACGTTTATTAAGTCGTCCCTATTTTCTAATTCTACATAGCCAAATCCTCTAGACCGACCAGTTTCACCATCGTCCCGTGGCAGCCTTAATGAAGCTAGATTAATGGGCCCAAAGAAATCGTATATATCATCCTCACTGGCATCAAATGGTAAATTGTTAATATACGCTATAAAGGGTGGCTTATGAGGGATAGAATCATCATCAAATATTCTATTCGCTCTAGGTGCGGTGGGTAGCTGATAAACTAAAGGTAACGCGTTGCTTCCATCATCACTCTCATCACCATCTAAATTTCGAACCTTTTTTGAAACTTGTGTAGTTCCCACCGGTGCATCACCATTGGAGAGAAATGATTGCAAAGAAATAACAGTGCCTTTATTCTTTTTCCCTTTCTTGCCTGAAGATAAAAATATAAATATGTTTTTAGACCTTTTGCTTTGTAGTGTGTGATGTACCCTTTTTGTAAAATAAACACAAATATTATATCTAAATATGTACCACAAATCAATATAACATGATTATTTTAATATACATGTATATAAATATATATATATATAATATAGACATCTATATGTATATATACATATATATATATATATATATATATATATATATATATATATATATATATGTAAAAAAATTGATCTATATATAATAAAATATATATATGTACATATATATAAAGGAAAAATACGCACTTTTATGTGAAGTGTTCATTACGTGTCAAGACAAGCCACGAGGAAACATTGGATAAACAGTAAATTACTTGTGTTTAATTACTCTACCATAATAGAATATATATCAAATTACTATCATGTATCAACTATGTCTAAGTTTAAATCAAACCTGCAGAAGCCATCTTGATGAAAAATCCAAACAAATTTAATTTTGAAGAGAAGTTATATGTGTAGCTATCTACAGACACATATCAATATTTTATGTAGTTATCGATTTCAAAAATTCGTCTCTGCCATAGTTATAAAATATTCTAGATATGTTTCCACAGCAAACATTTACAAGTAATTTTATGCATTTGCCTGTACAAGTATTTATCACTTTTCAACGTGCTATCGAAAAGAGCTCAAGGGAAATTTACTTCTTTTAGCCTCTGTCCACTGGTTTAAGAAATGTAACTTTTCCAATTTCTCATATTGGTGTTTCACCGGTTGACGGTAACATGTGAGTGGCAAAAGTATCGCTTCTTTTAGTAAACAGCTTATCGAGTTTCGTTAATTTACATAAGCGCCGCAAAGTTTTTCTTCTAAAACTCAAAAATTTCGCTCTCGAAGTATGGGCTCCATTTTAGGTACTCTTTTCGACATTTCGCCATGTTTAAACTCTAAAAACTGTGGGAATATTTTTATATTCAATATCTAGTTTTAATTTACCGCTTGCTTTCGTTAAATAATCAGCTGCTTATCGTTATGATACTTACTATTTTCACAACATCGATAGAAATCTCGATTAATCATCACAAAAACATCGAAATGTTATGGGTGAATTTACACACTTTTCAAATGAGTGCCTTTTTATGAAAGATGTGTGAAATGTGCTTTCACACATTTTGCAGAAATGTGTAATTTTCTGATATGTGTGAGAAATGTGTTCAGTGGACAAAGGTTAATTGTCTTGTAGAAAAAATGTTCGATATCAGATAAAAAGATGATTGATATTAAGCTTTAAGGCCAGATTATTGTTTATGTGTATTACCGTTATAATCAATAGGTGGAAGAAAAGCAATACATACAAAAAAATTTGTTCTAATGACTGATCTTTACCTACATAAAATTAGTTTGGGTCACTCCGTATAGGCTGCTAAGTACTTTTCGGGAACACTACGTTTCCGACCTTCTACATTATTCAACATATCGAAAATTTATTTTGTATGTAAAGTTTTGTACACAAGTGGCTCGTTGTGTACCTTCGTTATAAGAAACTCATTTTATTTTATTTTTTTTATTTTTATTTATTAATGGTCGACAAAACGAGTGTCTTCCTCATTATTTAATAGATTATACAATAGATAATAGAATTATATGCTAAAAGCCTAGTTAAGGATACAATTTTCTAAATAGCTTCACCGACCGATGGAGGTGTTTTATTTGCCAGTCCGGCCAGCTGTGCCCCTTTTCACAGCTAATTTTGTCAGTGACGCTATTAGAGCCTACATCTAAGCAGAAGGTTGCAAGTAGGAAAAAAGTGATCTCAAGTAAAATTAAAAAAAATCTTAATTTGCTATATTAATAAAGAAAATAAAATAAATAGGAAAAAAGAAAGTAGAAGATTGTTAATAAAGTAAAGCAATGTAAGTCAGATAAAGAGTGTTAAGTAGATAGGACAAAGAGAAAAGTAATGGGAAATCACCGACCCGGTGGGGGAAAATTTTTCAGCCTGTCCGGCAAGCTATGCCCCTGCTCATAGCTGGGAATGGTCAGCGACTTCCCGAAGGTATCCTAAAAGCAACGATTTTATTAGGGGTAGATACAGTTCGGTAGAGAAAACGTGATGCAAACTATTATAATTTTTACATAGCACGCGAAAAGAATTGTGCATAGCGTAATCTGTTGTGCACGTAGATTGTAATAAGGGGCGATAATTTCTGGTTGGTCTAGCCGGAACAGAGAATTGAAGACGCCCTAGTAGAAAAGGAGAATCTATTTCGCCAATAATCAACTTATGTAGAAGGACAACACCGAGAATTGTCCTACGGTTGGTTAACGACGGAAGGTTGAGAAGAAGCAGTCTGCTGGAGTAGGACGGCAACCGAAGATTAGGGTCCCAATTTAAGAAATTGCTTCTGAACAGATTCAATACGATCCTGGCTGTTGTTATACTGTGGAGACCAGATGCAAGAGCAGTATTCAAGGATAGGGCGAACAAGAGAGATGTACAGAAGTTTTGTTATAAAAGGATCGTTAAACTCTTTAGACCATCGTTTAATGAATCCAAGTACACCTTTTGCCTCATTAACAATGGTATCTATGTGAAGATTGAAACAGAGTTTAGAATCAAAAATAACGCCTAGATCCTTAACTGTTAGTATACGTTGCTAAGGGATATTGTCGATTGTATAACTGAAAAGAAAAGGAATAGTACGATTAAAAATCATAAACATACACTTTGAACAATTTAGATGCAATAGATTGGCCGAACACCAAAGTTGCATAACGTTCAAATCGTCTTGTAGTCGAGAATGATGTAGGTGGTTAGTGCATGATAGAAAATGTTTGACATCGTCCGCATACATTAGTATACGGGCATGTAATATAACAGAGGGGAGATAATTTATAAAAAGAGTAAAGAATAAAGATCCAAAATGACTACTTTGAGGAGCACTAGAAGTAACGTGATCTCGTTTAGAGGAAGTCAGCCTTTTAAATAAGAATTAATCCAAAACAAAAGAGACGGATGGCAACCTATTCGGTCAAGTTTAAAAAGTAAAATGTCATGGTGCACAGAGTCAAACGCCTTACTGAAGTCAGTGTAAATGACATCAGTTTGCATTTTCGAAAAGAAAGCATCATTTACCAAGGAAGTAAACTCAAGCAGATTGGTCGTAGTTGACCGATTCTTTACGAATCCATGTTGAACAGGGGAAACGACTGATTTGCAGAAATGCTGCAAATTCGAAGTGATTATTTTTGCAAATAAATTAAGTTATTTACAAATAATCTTTCCAACATATATATCTTATGCAACAGCGACAAGACTGTCACCTAATTTGATATTGCAGATGATGTAAATGTATTAATACAGAAATACAATCAATCAATTAATCTTTAAAAATATATGTTCCACCTGAAATATTTACAGACAACTGTAGTTTTGGTAGGAATATTTAAAAAATTAAGAATACAATAAATTATAAAATTCTGATTCCGTTATTTGCATACCTTTATCCATGTTTCATTTTATATACGTGCCATGTTTGGTAATAATAAATGAACAGGTTTACTTGTTGCAGTTTATATGGCCAGTGTGCGAAATCATATCGTAAAATGTATTAGCTGCATGTATAATGCTGGAATTATAAATGGCACATAAGCCTTACAAACACTAATACCCCCTCACATCGCTCAAATTAAGTTAAAGGTTAACACAAATTATTAACAGAGTGTCACAAGAGCGGATATGTGCGGTACAAAATAGCAACGATGCAACATGGCGATCGACGTAATCTGACACCAGCATGCGTGCACCAGGTGTCCAAGCTAAGAACGGTCACGAGGCGCCAAGTCAGCATTCTGTCAATGTCGTTTGGCCGAACCATGGACTACGTGGGGAGGATTTAAGTTATCATAAGTTCAGTTTATATGAAACGATCAACAGGCAGAGTTGCCCAATAAATAATAAAAACATATAACTCCCACTTCGTTAATTGGCGCAAAACATAGTCGCACCCTGAACTTTATAAAAATCCAGTCCAACGACGAATTTAAGTAAAAACGTGTGTGAAAAAGCCCCGAAAAAAAAAACTGAATATCAAAACAATGTATTATTTTAAATAAATTTATTTCAAGTCGGAAGCTAACGCTGCGAAGAAACGCATCAAACAAGAAAAGAAAAAAAAAAAAAAAAAAACACAACCCCAACACTTGGGCCAAAACCCTAGCAGTTGAGCGAGTAAATTAAATATAAATAATTGAAAAATTCATCGCTGCTAAGAAGAATTCAACACGCTTACAAGTTTAAGAGCAGACACAGATAGTGAATTCCGAAGACCCCTGCGACCGTTTATTGCCATTAACGGGAAATTTAAACAACAAAATGTTCATGTGTGTGAGACGTTCATCCCGTTTGTAAAACATAATTCATTTGAAATCAAACAAGTGTTACCCAGAGTGACTTAAAAAAAAAAAACAATAAGTTGCGAAAATCTGATTCTGTTATTTTTATTAAATTTAATAAATCAACCAAATTTCTGCAAAAAAAAACATACTACTTTACTAAATAATCAATGTATAGAAATAGGGTTACTACAGATAATGCTAGTGACGAAGAATTGTTACCGAGTTACAAAGAAAACTTATCGAAAAGCCAAAAATAACATAGAGTTAACAATATGTATAACGAACAGCTTACTCAGTTGATAGAGTCTGCCGTAAATGGTGCATTACTTCACCAAGAAAAAAATTTTGAAGAAAAATTAAGAGCGTTAAGAGAAGAAATGCATACGCGCTAATGAGCCACGCGCTAATGAGCCACGATGTAGCAGCCGCAACAGCCCTCAAAGCACAGTTCGGAGAGGACGCGCTGCATACTTTCGTATCTGGCCTTAAAAAGTCTCTCAAACAGACCGCTCAACCGCGAGAATTGCCCTCCGCCCTGGCTTTGGCCCAAGAGGCAGTAGTAAGCAATGGTAGGTAAATGTTCGCAGCCCATTATTCCAGGCATATTGAGGACAAGTCGCAAAAGCCCAACGGCCAACGCCAGGGGTATCGGCAAGCTAACTCAAGCGGTTCACAAATTAGTTCGTCAGGTAGCCGTCAGAGAAATTCGCACAACGGTCAACAAAAAGACATCAACCAAGGTTTTTAGGGTAAAAATTCCCATTACACTTAAAGTCAGGGCTGTAGAAACCAGACTCAGCACAATTATGAATCAAATAGCTCGAAGAGAATTGGCACCCAAAGCCAATAGAACCAGGGCCCAGAGCCAATGGATGTAGAGTCTTCGTCGCGCTCTGGACAACGAACAGGTCATAGAGGAACCCAGGGTTCTCAAAACCAGACTATGCGAAGCCATCAGAAGGTTAACTACACAACTCAAGAACAGCATCATGATCAAAATTATAAGACCGTACCCACGCGTACAGTAACAGGTCGTTTATTAATGGACACGGGAGCTTCTAAGAACTCAGGTCTGACACACTTCGTGCCAGTCGAGACCCCGTTTCTCGTTAAATCATGGGAATATAAAAATCGAAAAATGTCTGATACATCTTTTTTATGCAAAATCAAATTTTTTCATCTTGCACAGCCTAATTGATTTCGACGGTATCATTGGGCTCGACCTACTAAAAGAAGTCATTGGGAAAATTGAATTAACACAAAACATAATCGAACATAAACACGGTTCGGAACCAATTTTGTTTACGAAGTGTCAAAATGTGACACCAATAGGTGTTGAGGAGTTTGGTAATGCAGAGGTTAAACAACATCTAGCAGATGGAATAATTCGACCGTCCAGAATACCCATATTGGGTAAAAAACAAAAAAGCTGTCGACGAGTTGAGACACAAGAAAAAAGACTGGTATTGGATTTTCGAAAGCTAAACCAGCAGACTATTGACGACAAACCATATTCCTTCTATAACATCAATACTGTTAAACATTGGGAAGGCCCAGTCCGTATTAAAAATCAGGTTTCCACGAAATAGAACTGGCGGAGAAGGACTGAGAAACGACAGATTATTCGGTAAACAATGGGAAGTATCGAATTTGCATACTTTCTTTTGGTCTTAAAAACGCCCACAGAGAGTGTCTCAAGAAAAATCCAAGTTGAAAAAAAGGGCATGGATTCGTCATGTTAACGGGCGGTATCGCTGCCTCACCTAAAACGGTGCAGGCCATACAAGATTTTCAGCCCCCTTCTACATTGTTTAATCGCAGATCATTTTTGGGATTATCAAGTTGCTACAGATGGAGATAAAGGGATTTGCTACGATCGCAAGACCATTAACATACATCTTAAAGGGCGAAAATGGCAAAATAGGTGCCAATCACTCAAAGAAGGTCAAGCTCGACATAACAACAGAGCAATTAAAAGTGTTAAATAAATTGAAAAAAATTCTAAAGTCAGAGGACGTCATGCTTGCATGACTTAACTACAGATTCTTCGGGACATGGCTTAGGGGCTGTGCTGTGGCAAAATAACCGTCCAATTACTTTGATCACACGTACGCTACGCGAAAATTAGGTAACAATGGCAACAAACGATGGAAACTAACTCCGTTAGCCGTACTTAACAAGTACTATGTCTGAGAAAAACCCTATCCCTAGGCTAACTAGATTAAAAGCGTTTGTGAATGAACACAACGCACATGTTTTTTATAATCAGGAAAAGAAAATTACGTTGCTGATGCTCTATCACGACAAAATGTTAGCTCCTTAGAAGATTCGCAGGATGCAAATGTGGCCACTATTCATAGTGAGGAATTCCTCAGTTATACGATAAATAGAGCGGACAAACCAGTCCATTGTTTTAGGAACCAAATAGTAATCAGACTTCCCATCTTTAAAAACTCTCATACTCTTTAAAAATAAAATACGACACATTGTCCGATTTTCAGACCACGAGTATCTTTACTCCACCCTAAAACACAGGTCATAGGAAAAACACCTATCCCGTCATATGCCGGTGAAATTATCCATATCTATGTTTTTCTACGGATATCCACCGATAAATTTCCTATCGATCGTAGACATCAAGGCACCGATACTTTAATTATTAAACATATTTCCAAAAATAGAGACTATCTATTGTGACAACGAACAGTCATTTAACTCTGAAGCTATTAGATGCATTGCAAAAAATTTCGAATTTCAAATTTCCAATGTGCCTCCTCTTTCATAGCATTCTCGTAGAAATTGCACGGTTTATAAAGATCGATCGGAAGATACACGAAACCATAGAACTTATTATACTCTTAACTATAGAATACAATAGAACAATACACTCGGTCATAAGCAAAGAACCAGTTGAAGTCATCCATGCAGCCCCAATGGAATTTGAAACACATATCAGTGACAAAATTCAAAAAGTTCAGGACGAGAAGTTAACGCAAGCAAACTCGGATAGAAGTAAAAGAGAATATTAGGTTGGCGACAAAGTTTGGTTAAAAACCAGCAAACGACTTGGAAATTAATTGACGCCGATATGCTCAGAAGAGGTTATAGAGATCTGGGCACGACAGTTCTTATTAGGGGGAGTGTGGTCCGTAACGACAGCATTAAGTAAACAACACTTCTCACATATTTTCCGTACTAATTCCAAAAAGCGTCTAATTTTATATTTTAGGCTAAGGCAGTTATTACTTAGGACATACAACTAACGTGACATCATACGAAATCTACGCCGACGATATCAGCAATACCATAAGCTTCTTTGAAAAAGAACACATGTGACAGATTATCGCAACGGACCTGCAACACATAAATGTTCAACATCTTTATGCTCGTAGTTCAAATATACTAGGGACCGCACTGAGGGTTATAGCAGGAAATCCTGATTTTAACGATTGGAAAGTTCAGGCAGGGTCAGTTCGTAAATTCAGCAAATAACCAGAACCAAAAAACCCCAAAATTCAAAGTATGCGTAACGAAATTACAAACTCCTTAAACGCCATTCAGAAAACATATAACGCTACCCTGGCCGTAGTTTCCTTGCTTTACACCATCACCTGCCTTGTTTTCCACCGTCTGAAAACCAGACACCAAGCCGAGCTAGCCAAGGCATTGACTTTATCATTACAGAAATCCGAGGACGACCTTCATTTAAACAAAGGAGGAGCTAACACAAATGATTCACAGAGTGTCGCAAGAGCGAAAATGTGCGCTACAAAGTAACAACGATGCAACATAGCGATCGACGTAATCTGACACCAGCATGCGTGCACCAAGTGTCCAAGCTAAGAACGGTCACGAGGCGCCAAGTCAGCATTCTGTCAGTATCGCTTTCCCGGATTATGGACTACGTGAGATAGCTTTAAGATATTATAAGTTCAGTTGATATGGAACGATCAACAGGCACAGTGCCCAATCAATAATAAAAACATATATGTAACTCCGACTTAGTCAATTCGTATGCTGAAAAGGTCGGTTGCATTTAAATTAAGGCTTAAATTGGTTGGCAATAAAAAGTTTGGTTATTAACTTGATTTATAGTTTTGCGGTGGTAGCGGGGAAGTGGCGATAGGTATAAAATAATAGATACTTGATATATATATAATCTTCTAGAAGCAACATACCATGATTGGTGACTCTAGCTCTTATTATTTACCCAATTGGCTCAAAAAACACTACGTCGATATCGATTCTTATCGATTGTTTGGAAACGGAGTAAGTAATCGATTTCGTAGTTCTTATGGGTTCTGATATCCTTGCGTTCATATACACGGACAGACGAACGGACGGACAGACAGACGGACATGGCTAGATCGACCCGGCTATTGATGCTGATCTAGAATATATATATACTTTATGGGGTCGGAGATGATTCCTTCTGCCTAATACAAACATTAATATTTTGCACAAATACACACAAATACCCTTTTTACCCATTTCTAATGAATTCAGGGTATAATAAGCTTTGTAATAGTTATTGTGAGTTGGAGAACCTACAAGGGCAGTTCGTGGGAAAGTATCATGCGAAAGATATAAAACAATAGTCAAATTGTATAAAACATTCGCTCCTAGCGCGAATCGCACTTTTTTGGCCTAAAAAATAATTAAAACCACCAAAGTCCAATTATGACGGGGGATTTGTAGTGGCAATTAAAACAAGAATAATTTGCTTCAATATACATAAACAGCCCAAAAGTAGGCAATGTAAATCTAGTTAAGGGCTACTTGTAAAATCTGATATGCACAAAGTTTGAAATATTGCTTAAATCAAACGAAATTTATTTTTATACATTTTCTTTTAATGTATTCCCTAATAAACCCAGAGATATTTGAAGAAGCAACTTTTTTATTAATATCGTAAAGTAGGTCTCGTCATCTATGGCTCAACCTAGGCATTATATCGTTTGTAACGAGTGAAAGAGAAAAGTAATAGATAAATGTTAATCTGGTAATTAAAAATTACGTCTGATCTGGTGTCGCTGTAAATAGCTATCCCTAAGGCGACCGGAGCTCAGATCTTTCTTTTATATTTTGTCCATCGTGAAAAAGCTTGACTTATAGAATGCGCGCCCATTTACAATCGCCGTTAACCTCTGTTGTTCTTCCTAAAATATATTTTTAATACAAGTGATTGCCAACAATATCTAAGAGCTTAGCACCTGTAATTGCTCACATTAGTTCCCTTTGTCGTAAAAAAAATCATCAGCTAAGCCCAGCTTTATCACATTTAGTCGAATCTCGTTCGTTCTCTCTCGCCTAATTGAAAATGGGAGTTTGAAAGACGATTTAGGAAAAAACGATCGCCGTCGCCGAATCTCCAAAACGCAGTCGGAAATCGTTCCCTGGTGGCTTATTTGAATCGCTATGTATAAGCGAACCGGAATTTTGCATTCTTTTTTTATACCGTGAACCCATTGAAAATGGGTAAAAATAATATACTGTATTTGTGCAAAATGCAAATGTAGTAACAGGCCGAAGGAAGCATCTCCGACCCCATATAAATTCTTGATCAGCATCGATAGCCGAGTCGATCTAGCCATGTCCGTTTGTCTGTCCGTTCGTCCGTCCGTATGCATGAACGCTCGGATCGCAGAACCTATAAGAGCTAGAGACTTGAAATTTTTATGTAGATGTTCCTGGTGCCCGCGCAGATCGAGTTTGTTTCCAATAATCGATAACTTACTCCGTTTCCAAGCAATCGATAAAAATCGATATCGATGTCCTGTTTTTTGGGCAATTTTGGTAAATAATAAGAGCTAGAGTCCCCAAACATGAACCTCTTACTTGTTTTAATTTATTTGGTGTTAGAATAAGATGGTTCTCTAGTATGGACCTCCCGACTAGCACCTCTTACTTGTTTTACTTAAACTCGTGAACCAAAAGTTAGGATCACAAATGACTGTGAACAAATCACAAAAACTTGCCTACAAGATGCAGTTAAAGTAGGTTTTGATGTGGCTGCAGGTAGAACAGGATTTGGTGGGGTGAAAGTCACCATGGTTGTTTTTAACAATCTTGGTAAGATTGCGTGCTCAAACCAGCGATTGGTTGGAGACTCGGATTTGTCTCTGGTAAGCAATTTAAAACTCGAGTCAATATTCCTCGAAAGGTGCTTAGCTACGTTATTTAATTTTATGAATTGATTTATCGAAGAATTAAATATTCTGGGAAAATCAAATCAATCAAATTATATATTCTGGAGAAATCAATTTTCTTTTCGATGCCGCAGCCCTTCTTGGCAATTGCAGCGATCTTAGCGCAATTACGCCCAGTGGGACCTGCACAAGGTGCGTATGCGAAAGCGCGATGCACAAGCAGGAACACACGCAAAAACAAGTGTATGGACAGTTGAACACGCAAGGAAATTAATCAAAACAGACAATAACAACAACTCGGAACTCACGCCGCGTTCAATAAATTCAGTAATTAACAGACTTCCGCAGCACAACAGGTAACACCTCTCACAAGTTAAAAGGATTTTTAAATATTGCACAATAAATGAAAAATTAGGAAAAAAGAAGCAGAATTAAAGCGCAAAAATATGTAAAAATCTTTGAGCACAAGTAAAACACGTCAGTCACTTTCAACTGTGAACTCTCTCTGAGGTAGAAGAACTGTAATCATGCAACACTGCCAACGGGTGGAGTATGATGGATTTTGCCGGAATCGCATCACCATTAGCATAAGCTGACTATTAAATGAAAATTTCAAACTTCAAAAGAGGTCGCACATTTTGTTTATCAAAATAACTGTACGTTATAAACAAGGTAGGTAAGCCGCTCTTGCACTTGTCGACGTTGCCATAAAAATTTATATTCCAATCTTATCTACACATAGACTGTACGTCATCAGCACACCCCCTGTCGTCAGTAGTTTCGACTGAATTTAACCTAAACTGAAAATGCTAAAGTTTTAAAATTTCTTCGTTGAAAGTCTATTTAATTCTATGTTTTCTAAAACAAAAATAGTGGGATTAGCTAAGCTGATGCCCAAAATTAAACTGTCTTATTTGTTTAGGGCATCAGTTTAGCAGATCCCACTATTTTCAATTTAAAAGCTTTTAAGCCATGAACGTATTTCTAATTTATACATTAAATAACTTTAAGGTCTTGCAACGCATTTAATAATTGGTATATCTTCCTTGTTGAGTATAACCTCATAGATTCGATTGGAAGCCGGTTTGTACAAATTTTCAATGTAATCCAAAGAAATGAAAATTATTAAACTGGCACTCTGGCGCTCAATCCATGACTTAACCACCCGGTCAGTATGAATCGGAACATTGGAATGTTGAAAATGCCATTGCAAATCACCAAAAATGTTTTTAAAATGAAAAAGGGTGTTTCAAGTTCGTCATTATACGTTTTTGCATTCATATTTGAAGTGAAAAACTATAACTCGCATGTCCCATAATAAGGCAGCTCGACTTTGAAGCCGATCCATCTGGTGTTCTTCTTAACGGAGATCATGGAAGTAGAAGTTGTATCCATCTGGGCCTTCCAAATAACATTGTTTTTCATTCGCCAGTCAAAATTCCACATCATGTGCATTCTAGCAAAAATCAAGCGCACTTCCATTCGAGCTACGTTTTCTCTAATTTGAGTCTCTTTAAATGTGGAACGTTTCTTATCACTCGTTGATAGGTTGAGAACCTAGATTTAGCTGTGGTTTCAAAAAAAAACCAAAATGGTTCCCAGAGCGAATGACTAAGTCTTAATTGCGCTATTGGTTCGCCCTAAGCCCAACTAACAGCAGCCTTCAAATTTGGTCATATAATATCATCAATGGCTTTTAAAAATAAATGCATTTACCGGCAGTGATTTGGCAGTGTGGACTTCTAAGCAAGCAGGCTTGACAATTCACTCAAATCACAAACTCAGACTGATACAACAAACAAGAAATAAAACCTACTAATACTGCATAAAAATGATTCAACCATGATTAGGCAAATATTCCCATTAATAATGCATTTAAAGAAGTACCATGTTGCGGAGACAATAACAACAATAGCGTGTGCTTCAATGTCACACAAAAATCCAAACTAAAAATCTGGATAGTCCAACAACAAATAGTTTCAATCTCCACGACAAAACGGGCAGACTCTTATTTAAATAATTGTTTAATTAAATGTATTTATAATGTTAATTGTTTCAATTCGTTTGTTTTTTGACCTTAAAACCCTGAAAGACGTTACCGATGTGCAGCCGAAATATATTAGAAAAATATATATAAAAAAAAAATGGTGTTCAATTTCTGTTTTTAATAAGCCCCGGCCCACGGGTTAGCTCTTCTAACAGTCTCTGTCAACTGAAAACATTTCTTATAGCCTCTGTGCACTGAACACTTAATATACAAATATCTGTAGAAGTTACATTTTTGCAACATGCGACCTGTGCGTTCCCCCATAAGTAAACACATGCCACACATTCCTCAAAAATGTCATATATTTGAAAATTGTGTAAATTCGCCCCGAAATTTTGTGTTTTTCCATAACTATTCGAGATTTCTATCGATGTTGTGGAGAATGAGAATGTAACATAACCATAAACAGCTGATATATCAACAAAGGCAGCATCTTTAAAAAAGAAATTTAAAAATAAAATAGCCCTACATATTTTAAAATTGAAACATACCGAAATGTCGAAAAGAGTACTCAAAATGGACCCCTTACTTCGAGGGCGCATTATCTGTTTGATTATTTAAATATTTTTGGAGGAAAAATTAATCAGTTTTTAATTTAAAGAAGCGGTACATTTCACATGCGACAGACAACAGGTGGGACACCAATATGTGAAATATGAATATGTGTCATATCTTAAGCCAGTGGACAGCGGCTACATTCAAAATGGAAAGGTCGCAAAACCAACATTCTCAGTTAATTCCCTGAGTAAATTGGTGATGTTATCTTGACACAATTTATGGAAGTCTTGAAACGGTTTGTAAAATATCGGTCGATAACAATCTCTTATTTTCGGACGATGTTTTATAAACTTCCGTTTGCGACCCTGACTTCCTTTCGATTTTAGCTGTGCTTGGAGAGGAACACATCATCTTCAAACATCCGTAAATACCTTGTTTTTATCTATTTATGTCGTATGTGGATGTATTCTGGAACTATTAAACTTAACTAAGATTACCCTCGTTAATCAATAATTTTAAATGTTTTATTTCAGATAGAAAATGGGTCGACGTCCAGCTAGATGGTATGTACATGTATAACATGTTACAACAAACATATTTTCTGCATACTTAATATTTAATGTCTTTATATTAGTTATCGGTATTGTAAAAACAAGCCGTATCCTAAGTCGCGGTTTTGTCGTGGTGTTCCTGACCCGAAAATTCGAATTTTCGATTTAGGCAGGAAAAAGGCCACTGTTGAGGACTTTCCACTATGTGTCCATTTGGTTTCCGATGAATATGAGCAATTGAGTAGCGAAGCCCTCGAAGCTGGACGCATTTGCTGTAATAAGTATCTCGTGAAATATTGTGGAAAGGATCAATTTCACATCCGAATGCGTTTGCATCCATTTCATGTCATTCGCATAAATAAAATGTTGTCTTGTGCTGGAGCTGATAGGTAAGTTTTTACTTTACACATTGACGATCTCAAATGACCGTTTAAATCCATTGCTCATTATATATTTTGTAGGCTTCAAACTGGTATGAGAGGTGCTTTTGGTAAGCCGCAGGGCACTGTTGCTCGAGTCAGAATTGGCCAACCTATTATGTCAGTGCGTTCCAGCGACAGGTACAAGGCACAAGTTGTAGAAGCATTGCGTCGCGCTAAGTTCAAATTTCCTGGTCGCCAAAAGGTATTGAAGGAATATATTTAAAAACATTTATGATATTGATATGTATTTAATGTCAATAGATCTACGTATCTAAAAAGTGGGGTTTTACCAAGTACGATCGGGAGCGCTATGAAGAACTCCGTGATGATAACCGCCTTGAACAGGATGGATGTAATGTGAAATACCGGCCTGAGCATGGTCCAATAGCCGCTTGGGAAAAGGCTCAGCGTGAAGTTTATGCTTAAACCAATAATAAAAATCAAAGGATAAATGTCCATACAGCATACATTTTTCTTGTTTAATGTGTCTAGATGATTTGTTTTTAGAATTTTTGTGCTGTTAACAATCGAGGGAGCGAGAAAATTGCTGGAAAGTGGGACAAACCAAAGAATAAATTAATAGCCGTGATCTAGTCGACAGTGATCAATTAGGAAATACCAGCAACAAGGTACATGTATATACAGCAAGATGAGTGGCGCCAGTACATTTGAATGCTACGAAAAATATATAGTGGACTTTTTCCCGTCGAACGCCAAGCCAGTTGAGGGTTTTTGCTCGCCAAATACGAGTAAATGCCGAAGTCGTGGTTAATTGGTGCAGGCACGACCAGCAAAGTCAGTCGCCTTCAGCACATCTAGACAATGCGGATTTGCTGCGTCATTTCGTTTTCAAAGTGCATTGATCGTACAAAAGTTTTGTAGGTAAGATCGACGTTTATTATTATTCTTAATACAATTGTAAAATATAAGAACTTTTTATGGCACAACATCCGTCCGTATGTATACGAATATGCTGTAGAACAATATGATATACTGCTGAAAATAAAGCTAGGAAACAAAAGTTATTGATACATATGTATGTATGTACCCAGCGGACCAATTTGTCTCAAATGATATCGCAAACTGGTAAAATGCGAGATTACCCGACAAAACAAACTCGCAAACACATGGGGAAACGATGGCAATATGAATCATATGTTGTTCAGTTTGTGGCTGTCAAAGTTTCATTTACGACTGTCGCAAGAAATACGACTAGCGAGCGTTTTGTGATAAAGAAGTGTCTTAAAAGATATCTCAAAAGGCTCTCATGAAATACGATTTGCGAAACTTTTTTGGGTCCATGCCCACTTTGTTCCCATCAAAATGTTTGTTGCTGTTTTTTTTTTTTAATATTCATTTTAATTCAAGTTGTATTTTAAAAATAAATAACATTTAATTTAACTTAAAATTAAAAGGTATTTTTAAAGCAATTTTATAATTATAAAAAAGTCAATACATAATATAAAATAATTTTATTTACAACTATTTAAAACAAAACTTAATGTTTTTATTTTATTTTTATTTAATTATACTCTGAAAGGGAATAGTTTAGTTATTAATTTACACTTATTAATTATTTACCTCTCTATAGAAATGCAAGTTCCAACAAATCACTTATAACTTTTTGATCACGTGTCTGCTCGCTGCGGCGGACACTAGAAAAGATAACAAAGGAACTTTTCGACCCCCAGAAAACGGTCTGAGTAGGAAAAAACAAAAACAACCCAGCACCCGAATGCCACGTCGTTTTTACTCTCTCGCTCTCATGACAATTTTGAACTCTGAGCACGATAAACATTTGAAACAAAAACAACACACCATTCTCTCAACTATGCACGCAATTTTATCGCAAGGATCTTACTGCTCGTGTGCGAGTGTTTTGCGATAAAAATATATCTCACATGCGAGCTCATGTGTGAGCATTTTGCGAGTCTCTCTAAAGGCTCGCGTGTTGGTCCGCTGGGTATACAGTTGAGAATAAAATAATAGCACCACCACCACAAGCAATTTTTGAATAGTTGCCACACCCACATTTTTAACAGTAAGGAAACTTGAAACACATTTTTAGAAAGGGAAGACAAACATGGGAATAAAAAGAAAATCATCCTATTGTATAACGTTCTTAAGTTATTTAAGAAAATGTGCTGAAATTGATAAAATTAGTCGAAAAAAATAATAGCACCAGTTTTTAAATCGATTTAAAATATAAAAAAAATGGCTAATAAGTGTGGAATTCATTTTGAACTATTAATACTAAATTTATATTCATCATATAATATTTAGTACAGTGTCCCTTATTTGCAATAATAGCTGCACAGCGTCTTGGCATGGAATCAGCTGAGTCCTGGCATCGTTTTAGGGTAATTTTGGACCAGGACTCTTTAATTTCTTCCCAAAGTGATCCGATACTGGTTGATTTTGAAGCAGCATCTGCCTTCTTGACGTCGGACCACAGATTTTTTATGGTATTCAGGTTAGGCGACTCAGCAGCCACTCCAAAACGTTTCCAGAGTTTGCCCTGAACCATTCCTTTGCTTTCTTGCTGGTGTGTTTGGGGTCATTGCCCTGTTGAAAGGGGCATTTCGTATTCTACAAAGGGTAGCATAACTGTCTCCATGATATTCACATACACGTGCTGATCCATGATGGTTTTCTCAAATGTATTGGACCTACTCCATAGTAGGAAAAGCAGGCCCATACCATTACACTACACCCTCCATGCTTTCCACCAATCATAGCCACCTTGGACTCATCTGACCATAGAATATTCCTCCATTGTTGCGATGTCCAATTTGCATGATCCCTGGCAAACTTCATGCGCTTAGTAATAGGTGTCGCGTTAAAAAGTGGTAGCTTTCTTGGTTGGCAGTCTTTTAGGTTATGTTGCCTAAGATATTAGCGAACTGTTTGTTCCGTCACTTTTATGTTAAGCTCTTTTTTAAGCTCGGTAGCAGGCTTGAAGGGATCCTTCGTGTTCTGACGAATCAGTCTTTTGACATGAAGAGGGGTCATAGATCGTAATCGTCCGCGTGTTTCAATATTTTTTTGATAGTTTAAGACGTTTTTAATCATTTTTTTGGCGTATCCTACACATTGACCAACATCTCTGTAAGTTTTTCCGTCCAATACCAATTTTTTGATAAGATCGCGCTTCTCTGCAGTGTAGTGCATTCCACGTTCCATCGTAATGGCTATTTTTAACTTTTATGATAGAAAAAATGATATCTTAGTCAAAACAAGCAATCAAAGGCAATTCCGCGATATAATGAGGATTCGCTAAGAAAAGGGCTAATGGTGCTATTTTTTTTCTGCATTTTTAGGGGTTTTTTCTTAAAATCCCAAAAAAATATATACAAAAATTTGAAGAACGCTAACACTGTTTTTGTTTATGGGGAATACCAAACAATATAAAAAAATCAAATTTCACAAAAATCATCAAGAACAAAATGTGTTGTAGTGGTGCTATTATTTTTTTCACAGCTGTATGTACATGTATATACATATGTTTGCTACAACAAATTGTAAGAATTTTTGTATACATGTACACACAAGCACTCATGTGTGGCTCTATTGAATTTTATAAACAGCATTCTTACTTGTTGTTCTCAATCATGGGAATCCCAGCTGTATAATAGCATTTTTTTCGGCGTTACTCATCCTAATCTATATGATGTCTTTAGAAATACAGTAAACTCAGCGTTGAGTTTTCGTAATAAACATTCTATTTTCTTATTATAACATATGTACATATGCAATGCACATAAGCACCCATGCCGCTGCTGCGCCGCATATTCAATTATTTATTTAGAGCTCCACTGCAAAATATTTTTTCTTTAAATATTGACACTGGTTTTTATGCTGAGCAAGAATTTACCTATGCATGTACTTCATGGGTCCAAAGATACAGCTCCGACATACATACATATGTAAATAGATATAAACTATGTGTCTACATATAGTTTCCATTCACACTGCTAGCATTCTTCAGAACTCTTACCAAAAATAATCAAGTCTTCGCCTTGACATGGCAAACACTTTCATATCTTCATATTACTCGCAACTTCGAAAGTAAGGAGATGCTAAATTTGAAGAAAAATCAATTTGTGGGCAATTTTGATTGTATTTATGTAAGCACTAACCAAACAACAAATAACTGGACAATCAGAGTACGGCGATGGGGCCGCTTGTTTTCTGTGCGGCTGATCCAAAGTCGCCTTCGTTTTTGTTCTGGTTCATAAAACGGCTTTGCTGCTATTTTTTATTCTCTCGTTCTGCAGGAAACTGATTTTTCTTAATCTCAGTGCTTTTTCAATTCGTGTATTTGCCGATGTACTGTCTGTGTGTATTTGTCCGCAAAAGCACAAAATCAATTTTGCATAAAAGTCGGTGGCTTCCTTCCCTTCTGAAGGGACGAGTAATATGAAATAATGAAAGGGTTTGCCACGTCGTTGCGAAATTCTTGCATTTTGTATCAAGCGTACAACGAAAAGATAGGTTCGAATGATCCGGCCTGGCCGAAATATATATTTAAATTGTTTTATTGCCACAAGACTGTCGATAGGAAAGCTCTAAGCATTCCCAACATCCCAACCTGCAAAAGGCTACATGAAGATTCATCCACGTCATTGAAAGCAGCGGCGTCTGGACAACAATCTGAAGTCACTAAACAGTTCTGGACCGACATCATGCGGAGACCGCCCGTTCAACATCATAATTGGCTCTTAAAGGCATAAAATACACAAATAAACAGAAACTTATGTCCCATATAAGGGCATGTGACTGTTTAGAATTTCTTCCTAGAATTTCTGCATTCATGTACACGCACACATTCATGCGCGTCTGCTTTAAATTCTATCAACAGCATTGCAATTGTGCTTGTATTGATTTCTGTGCTGCTATTTTAATTCGCTTTTTTCTCTTTAAGAATTAATAATTGGTGTGGCTGTCTGGTAGTGGCGGCGACAAGAAGCGCGGTCCGATGCGAGTTCAAACCCTACTAGAAACTCTTGTTTTTCACTAATTTTAATAGATATTGATATAAGGATTTTTCTGGAACCGATTGATTTACATGGTAGATGACGTATTCACAATAACAGAATTTTGATCAACTGTTATTTATAAGCTGCATTGCATGGTATAGCCACTCACCATACAATGCATAGATGCACCAATTAGCGTATTCGTCGTATCAATACAGTATGGTGCCACGTTTCGCTCAACACACGACGTCGCTGCGGCTGATGCTTTTTATACCCCGAACCCATTAAAAATGGGCAAAAAGGGTATATTATATTTCTGCAAAATGTAAATGTTTGTAACAGGCAGAAGGAAGCATCTCCGACCCCATTATATATATTCTTGATCAGCATCAAGCAACCAAATCGATATAGCCATGGTCGTCTATCTGGCCGTCTGTCCGTTTATCCGTCCGTCCGTATGTATGAACGCCAGGATGTCAGAACCTATAAAAGCTAGAGACTTGAAATTTTAGATGTAAGTCCTCCAAGCGCCCGCGCAAATCGAATTTTCCTCTTTCATTTTATACCTATCGCCACCCCGCTTATATTGCCCACCAATTTAAGCCACAATTTTAATGCAATTGACTTTTTGAGAATACACAAATATTCTGTAGTACAAAAGGATATACCAAAGACAATATAAACACTAAGATGAGTAACGCCATACAACAAAATGCTACTATGCAGCTTGATTTTTTGAAAATTGGGAACGAAAACAAAATCTGTAGCATTGCGCTGTCACAGTCGAGTGAACAAAAAAGCTAAAAATAGAATTTGCTCAGCTTCGGCTCTATGAGGGCCGTGCAAGCAATTATGTTTGTATACGTGTGTATATACATACATAACAGCATATTTGAATGTGTTGTTATCCACTGCCCTGGCAAAGTCTCTGGCTGGCAAAGAAACAATTTTCTTAGTTTTTTAGCGTAGATCACGACCTACCCAAAATTTCTGTTGATATATGAATGCATTTTGTGTACTAAGGTTAACTCGATGCAAATATTTATGTAATTTTTTATATTTGAAATTATTAATTAAATTATTATTATCTTTAAGTAATGCAAAATAAATTAAGGAAATAAAAGTGCAAATTTGTTTTTTTTCAAAGATATTTTATTTTTTTTATTTTATTAATTTTTGTTCGAATTACAAAGAACAAAGTACCCAGGGAACACCCCGAGGAGGCCATTATAATTAGAATGGGGTCATAACTAACTATGACCTTCGAGTTAACTTGAAATGTAATTGTATTTTCTTAATTGGAGAATAAAAAAATATTAATTTAATTTAAAGAAAGTATGTAAATATATGCATCGACTTAGAAATACATACTTTCTGCGGAGCCAACCTCAGTACACAAAATTCATTCATTTATCAACAAAAATTTGGGATAGGTCATGATCTGCGCTAGAAAACTAACGAAATTAATTTCTTGCCAGCTAAAGCAAGAGCAGTGAATAACAACACATACAGACATACTTTAAAGTTCTTATGCATGCATAATTCACGAATACAACCAAAGGTGCACGCACGCTATTGGCTGAGACAAAAACTTTTCTCGAGCATACACTGTCTAAAAAGAAAAGTGAAATCAATCTATGTGTGCTATTTTCTTAACATATTTATTGCGCAAGAAGCTTCTTGTGTAAAAATTATATAAGTTCTTAAATTTTCCTGTAAAATTAATCGTAAATATCTAGGGTAATATATCATTTAAATTAAGCATGCATTTCATGGATAAAGCACAAGCACTTTGCGTTGATCGTAAGTTCTAAACTTTTTCGCTCAATGCACTTCGAAAACGAAGCGACGCAAAGCAACATCGACCAGCTTTGCTGAAGGCAGGCTGGCGACTAACTTTCTAGCTCGTGTCAGCACCAGCAAGCCGCGACTTCCGCATTCGTTCGTCTGGTCTTTGGTGAACGAACAACCAGTCGGCAGGCATGCCGTACGAAGCCTCAAAGGTCAGATGAAACAGGCTAGAAATTTTGCGACGCATTCAAATGTATGGGCGTTACTCATCTTAGTGTTTATATTGTCTTTGGATATACTGTAGAAAATTTAAATCTAAAATAAAGATCGGTTAAAAAAAACCAAAGCTATTGTTTACTGCGCACATTCGAAGAATTTCTCTATACATGTACACACACACATTTATGCGCGTCTGCTGCAAATTACATATACCAACAGCATTTCAATTGTAATTCCCGTCTGTGCTGCTTATTTAATCCGTTTTTTTCTCAGTTATACTTAATTGTTGGTGTGGCTTTTAAGTAGAGGCGAATTCGAGATCTGTCAAGGAAACTTTTAGCTGCTGAGGCTGTTGAGGTAGTAAGTAGTGCGGCTAGTTGCGAGTTCGAACCCTGCCATATTTTATTTTGTATTTGAATAAGAGGGTTCAGGGTATTCCCTATTCGGGAACTTCCGAACAGAACCTTTTACTTGTTAAACTTATAACTACGATATTGGCGCAGTCGGTAGCATAGCGTAACATTTTGTGAAACCAAATAAATTTAAGTTTTTTAGTGATACGATCAATTAAAGAAATGCTTTTTCATACAATTGGTGTCTTCTCTGATCAACAAGTGTAATTGTGCACAGTATTACAACTAAATTGAACATAGTTCAATATCGAAATTCGCTATCATTAAAAGAACTTGACGTTTCTGAACAATTCAAGCAACGTATAAATCCAATTAGGCCGTTGTATAATAAACATAAACTAAATACCTAAAACTATTAAAAACTGGAACAGCCAGAAGGTCCTCATGCTGCTGCACTTCCAGCAATAAATAAATTGAACGGCTTAAATTTTAACCAATTGCTATAACCCAACGGAGCTACGGGTCAATCCATTACATAGAAATGACATTTAATAATGGACGATACAGATGTCTCATTGACACTGGATCGTCAAAATACATGATGAGGGAAAATTTTCTTAATATACCAGGTTATACAAGACCTACTTCGTTTAGAACTATGGGGTATAAAAACTATATCATTATGTATCCACTGCACCTAACAATCTCTTTAGGCAAGACCAGTTATTTTACATACATGATTTTTCACATCACTATGACACGCTTTTAGGCAGAAATGTATTAAAGGCAAACAACGCCATTATTGACTACAACCATGACAGTATAATAATTAGCGAGAGATCGTTTAAGCATAAGAAATTAGTTTGGTATCCAAATGCAGAAAACAATTTTGAAGCATATTTAAAACCTGAAAGTTATACAGAAGAAGTTAATTACCCAATTAGTAATGAAATAACGTCGGGACAAGGTTACCGAAATTATCATCTACATGATGAAGAAACAAGTAAGAGGTTCTAGTCTAGCCTCTTATTCCAACACCAAATAAATAAATAAAACGAGAAAGAAGGGCTATCTTCGGCACGCCAAAGATCTAATAC